>NC_025696.1:12291782-12317349 GCF_000633955.1 Camelina sativa
ATTTTCTAAATACCATTAAGGTTTCGGGTATACCTTATCATAGGCTTCGTTTGAAAATAGGTTGTCCGATTATGTTAATGAGAAATATTGATCCGCATGGTGGTTTAATGAATGGTACAAGACTGCAGATCACCCAAATGGCGGACCATGTTTTGCAAGCTCGGATTTTAACTGGTACGCGAGTTGGTAAGATAGTTCTCATACCTAGGATGTTGATATCACCATCAGATGCTAGGTTGCCTTTCAAAATGCGTCGAAGACAGTTCCCAGTATCAGTTGCTTTTGCAATGACTATCAATAAGAGTCAAGGGCAATCTCTTGAAAATGTTGGTATACTTGCCTAGACCCGTTTTCTCACATGATCAGTTATATGTAGCAATATCAAGGGTTAAATCAAAGTCTGGATTGAAGATGCTGATAACAGATAGTGAGGGAAAACCTCAAACAAAGACAACCAATGTTGTTTTTAAAGAAGTTTTCCAAAATCTTCATTAGAAAATGGAATGGTAAGTAATCCCTAATTTTTTGGTATATTATAATTTCGTTTGATTAATATATATGCTACTAACTCTATATTTATTCTAATTTGGTCTACAGGTTAAATACAATAAGTGGTTGAATGGGTTAAGGAAGGAATATGATACTTTCATGACTATATGAGTCATTTCTACTGTTACTATTCTTTTTTTTTTCTTATTGTTTACTTTGGATATTAAACATTCATAAACACAAATTATTATTATTGCTTAGAACACAAACCAACAAAACTATAGTCCAATATTGTTGTGTGCGTAATCTCTTACGAACCTACTATACGATATTGTCGAATATATATCCTCTTATATAGCTACTATTCAATATTGATGTGTGTCTGATTTTGTAAGCAGCTATATTATGTAAAGAATGAGATTATATAAAGAGACTGAATTAGTGTATAACCACAAATATTTATTTTTAAATACTATATAAACTTCGAAAATAAGTTAAAATATCTAACTCAGACAAGAAAAAGGAAAATTAAAAAAACAAATTAGTAAAAAAAATATAATCTCGTGCTGTAGCACGAGTTATCCCCTAGTTACTAATATATAACTACTATATATTAATATTGTTGATATATTTGGGTATTCGTTTAGATTCAAATTCAAGTTCAGATTTTTGGATTTAAAGATTTAGAAGCATTTGGAGATTTTAAATTTCGGATACGGGTTCAGGTCGGGTTTTTTGGATCAGTTTTATATTAGATTTTTGGATCTGGGTATTTTACGCAGACCTTCTGGAGATTATTGAGACCACCAGCCTTTTGTCAAAAAAAAAAAAAGAATGAGACCAGCAGCCTATGGAAAAGTCAGTAAACGTTTTACTATCAGGTAATTTTTTGAACTTAAATAAAACAAACTTGAAATGGTTTTGAAATACTTTTTTTAAAATGGAATTCGGGTATCTTAACCAGTTTTCACTTTGATATTTTGGACATCATACTATTAGAATTAGACTTTAGTTAAAGTTGGTTAACTAATAAATCTTCTTAGATTATGACCGCATCTTAAGGATAGATTCGTATATCCTATAGTAGCTCAGATACTACTAGATTGTAGATAACAGTTCATTTGTTTCTATATATGTACTCGTTTCATTGAATAATAGACACACAATTTCATCGACTCTGCTATCTTTTCATGGTATCAGAGCCTAAAATTTTTCTTTAAACAAATCTCGTTTTTTTAGGCATTTAAGAGATGTCAACGATCCCAACCCCAAACCCGACCCATGCTTCAGCAACGAACACGACTGTGGAGATGAGAAGAACCATCTCACCTTGCCACTTGACCTCGGCAGATAACCCTGGTGCGGTGATCTCTCACCCACTTCTGAAAGGTATCAACTACGATGAATGGGCTTGCGGGATGAAGACGGTATTGACTTCACGCAAGAAGTTTGGCAATCGTTCTGCTGCTGGTTTGGCAATCGTTCCGTCCAAGAAACCAAACTTCTTGCGTGAAGTCAATACCGTCTTCAATTGCCTCTGCAATCGCTTTGGTCATGTTGCAGAGAATTGCTATGCCGTGATAGGTTATCCAGAATGGTGGGAAGATAGACCACAAAATCGAACAATTCAAGGGAGGGGACGTGGTGATTCTAGCTCAAGCGGAGGTTCGACTAGTGGCAAAGGTCGTGGTTCGATGACTTATGCTAATCGAGTGTATGTCCCTAATGTGGACGAGGAAGGTCATGAGCAAGCTAATCACGTGATCACAGATCACGATCGTGATGGAGTGAGTGGAATTACCGACCAATAGTGGCGCTCCATCAAGATCATCCTCAATGCCGGCAAAGAAAACACCACAGAGAAAGTAACGGGTACGTTTTCTTTACCATCTTGGATAATGGATACATCGGTTTCACACCATCTTACAGGAAAGTTTGAACTGATGTCTGATGTGCGTTATATGGCACCGGTTTTAGTGATTATGGCAGATGGCAGAGAGAGGGTCTCTCGTAATGAAGGGACAATACAACTTGGTCCTAACCTTGTTCTGAAATCAGTATACTTTGTGGAAGATTTCAAGTCTGACTTGATCTCTATGGGCCAGTTGATGGATGAAAACAGTTGTGTTGTTCATATGGCTGACACTTTTCTTGAGGTTCAGGGCCGCAATTTGAGGACGGTGATTGGAGCTGGTAAGAGGAACATTTCACTTCTGCAGTATTATGGAGACCGCAGCCGCAGACACAATAAAGGAGGATCAGTCATTTGAGATGTGGCACAAGAGGATGGGTCATCCATCAGCTGCGGTTGTAGGCTTGCTTCCATTTTTTCTTGTTCAGTTTCTGTTGCTCATCTAAATAATGCGTGTGATGTTTGTCTCCGCGCCAAGCAGAGTAGAGATTGTTTTCCAATCAGTATGAATAAAACATCTTTTATTTTTAAATTGATTCATGTTGATCTTTGGGGTCCTTATCGGACACCATCTCATTTTGGGGCAAGATACTTCTTGACAATAGTGGATGACTATTCGCGAGGAGTTTGGATACATTTGTTGAAGGATAAAACAGAGGCTCCAAACTGTTTGAAATTTTTTTTTGCTCTGACTGAAAGGCAGTTTAATACACGCATCAAAACAATTCGAAGCAATAACGGTTCAAAATTTATGACGTTAACGGGTTTCTTTCAAGCGAATGGGATACATCATGAAACTTCCTGTGTGGGAACACCACAGCAAAAGTGAAGATTCGAACGAAAGCAGAGACATATACTCAATGTAGCAAGACCATTATGGTTCCAAGCTAATTTTGCCCATCGATTTTTGGGGCGACTATGTTCTCACAGCAGGGTACTTAATCAATCGCACACCATCCGCTGTGTTGGGTAACATCACTTCTTTCGAGCGCTTGTTTAAGAAACCACCAACTTATGGTCATTTGCGGGTCTTTGCCAGTCTCTGCTATGCACAATCAATCCACTGGTGGAGATAAGTTTGAATCTAGAAGTCGTAGATGCGTGTTCATGGGATATCCCCATGGTAAGAAAGGTTGGCAGGTTTTTGACTTTGAAAAATCGGAATTTTTGGTGTCTCGGGATGTTGTGTTTTCCGAATTGAAGTTCCCATACGATCGCGAAGCTGCTTGTCCTTTCGTTGATGAAGAAGACAATGGTGAAGTGTTGTGGGCTCTGATTTCCGAATGTATTATTGATGACCACGTGGTTTCGTCACTTAGGCCCAATATACAAACGTGTACACTCGACTCAGGATCCACTAGCCAACCAGTTGGGCCTGTTCACAATACTTCGGCCCACACAGAAGATGAAGTCAATCCTGAGTCTGAAGAGTTTCCGTCAACGTCTTCTCTTCAGATTGCATCAGTGGAGTTTTATCCGGCTCCGGCTGATGAACAACTGGGCAAAGGTCACCGACGGAAAACACCTTCCGTCCGTTTAAAAGTCTTCGTAGTCAAAACAGTCACACCAACGACGGAAGAGGAGGTAAACAATGTTATTGTTTATCCGCTCTCAAACTATGATTCCGACCATCGTTTTTCAGAAAAACACACGGCTTTTGTGGCGGCTGTCATCTCAGAAATTGAACCTCGCTCCTTCAAACAAGCAATGTAGGATGAACGGTGGCGCAATGCCATGGGTACTGAATATGGTTCTTTGAAGGAAAATGAGACTTGGAAAAATGAGAATTTACCTCCGGGAAAGAAGGCAATCGGATGTCAGTGGGTCTTTATAGTAAAGTTTAGATCCGATGGTTCCATTGAAAGGTACAAAGCGAGATTGGTTGCTTTGGGTAAAAAACACATAGAGGGAGAAGACTATGGAGAAACGTTTTCACCGGTTGCTAGAATGGGTACGGTCAGATTGTTTTTAGATACAGCTTCCAAGAACAATTGGCGAGTTCATCAGATGGATGTCCACAACGCCTTCCTCCATGGTGATTTGAAAGAGGAGGTGTATATGCGTAGAGCTGTCAAAATGGGCGGGCTGTCCATGGGCAGACCATGTCCAATTCATTATGGACCGGGCATGGACAAGCCCATAATTGAAACGGACTTATGTGGGCTTGGACAACAAAGCCCACGGACAAAATGGGCGTGGACAACCTGGACATTGGGCGGCCCATTGGACAAACAATTCTAGGTCAAAATTGATTTGGGGGAAATCGTAAAACACATTTCATTTCTCATTTTCTTCTAACTTTGTCGGCGATTTTCTCTGGCGATTTCTCCGGCGATACCATCGTCTTCCCTTCAATCTCCGTCGAATTCAGGTACGAAACTAAGAACTTTGTAGTCTTTGAAAGACCCATCTGCTTCTCTTCTTCTCTTTCGATTTTGAGATCTAGGTTTAGCCGTTTAGGTTTAGATTTAGGTTTCTTCCTTCCTTCTCTTCTTCTCTTTCGATTTTGCGAGATACCCATTTTAGATTTAGGTTTCTTCCTTCCTTCTCTTCTTTTCTTTCGATTTTGCGAGATACCCATTTGAGATTTAGGTTTCTTAAGTGAAATATGTTCGACTTTTTTCTAATTCATGTGTGTGCTCTGTTGTTTTCTGCAGAAGAAGAGAAGTGTGTGCAAGTTAAGCTCATTGGTGGAGAAGGGTGTGCAAGTTAAGCTCATTGGTGGTAGACAAGGTAAGCTCATTGATCCATTCGAAGAAGGCAAAGAAGGACAAGGAGAAGGAGTTTGAAATATGTGTGTCATTGTGTTTGCTTTATTGCTTTTGGATGTTGATCATTGTGTTTGGATGTTTATCATTGTGTTTTGGATGTTTATCATTGTGTTTTGGATGTTGATCATTGTGTTTGGATGTTTATCATTGTGTTTGGATGTTTATCATTGCTTTTGGATCCATCTTTTATGTTTTATGTTTATGTTCTAAGCTAATTACACAATTTTTTCTCATTTTACAAAATCTGTTATATTTTTGTCCAATGGACACCCATGGAAAGCCCATAAAAAAATGGGCATAAGTGGGCATGGTCGTTAATGGACCGGACGTTAATGGACACGGACACCTATTTGTCCAAAATAAAAGTGGACAATATTGGACGGGTCAAAATGGACGTGGACGTCCATTTTGACAGCTCTAACTGCGTCAATGCACACCTTGTTTCCATTGTTACCACAAAATCCAGTGAAAGTTTGGTTAATGATGCACAGCTGCGCCTTCTGAATTTCCACGTCTATTAATCAGTTTATGCCAAAAAAAAAAAGGGGCTCAATTTTGTTAAAAGTTATACAAACGAAGTAAGGATGGAGTTCTAAATGAACCTATTTTAGAATTCTCTCTTACTTCTTTTCATCACAACACTGTTTTTGTCGATTAGTTACAATCAGTGTTATTGAACAATAAATAAATAAAAGGATGTTGGTGTATTATACCTTGGGCATGACTTAAAACAATGAATATGAAACATAATAAAATATAGGTACCACACTTCATGATTCAAGAAAAAATGATAAAAGATTATCTCTTCTACTTGCAAAAACTTGCTGTTTGTCTTACTTTTAGAAGTTAGAACAACTGTGTACGTTTTCTTTCTCAGTTATCGTAATAAATAAATTCACCTCATGCTAAAAATAGACTGTTTAAGAAGATTAATAGAAATAAATTATGGTTCAGCCAAGTCAACGATATTAATGGAATCTTACTTCAATGAAGTTTTCTTGTTATCAATAATTTGTTGTTTCCTATTTTGTTAATTATGGTTATGTTAAAATCTTAGTTGAACTAGCAATTTTTAAAAGAAGAAGAGAACTTTATTGAAGTACGATTCCATTAATTTCGTTGACTTGGCTCAGCCATAATTTAATTCTATGAATCTTCTAACATAGTCTATCTTTAGCATGTGGTGAACATATTTATTTGAATGCAACAAAAGATATGGCTTTACAAATAACATTTTAACGAATTAGTCAACAAAAATAAAATCAGAATAATAATTAGTCACAAAAAAGGATATGCAAAAAACAAAAAATGTTCTAAATAATCCTCAAATGTATCTCTAAAAAAATTCTTAATATCACATGACCCAAAAAAAAAAGTCTTAATATCTTGGAGAATGAAGTCTTGGAGAATGTGATATTAAGAATTTTTTAGAGATACATTTGAGGATTATTTATAAGATTTTTTTTTGTAATATTAATTTTGTAACAAATTTTCTTGGAGAATGTGAGACATCATATGTGAGAGTCTTAAGCTTATAAGTATTAGTATTTGTAATATAATTTCTATATATTTTTTTAAAAACTAAAGAAATGAACCAATTATATGCCGATACATGTAGATCAAGTTTCTTAAGAGCGTCTACAATGTCTCGGTAGAGACACTCAATTCATTATCTCTCCAGTCTCCAATACTTTATTAATTTTACTATTTTTAATTATAAGACACCCATAAAAAACTGTCCAATACTCCAATGTATGTAGGTGGTTTGAAGTGTCTTCCTTGAGACACTATTATTGAGTTTGTTCTTCTTTTTAAGACACACATTATAAAATATTAACATTTTATAAATGAACTTATGTTTAAGAAACCTACAAAAATTATGCAATGGAGATGGTCTATGATATATAGTCACCCATAATTATTTTTTACTACTCTCTCCATTTTACAAAGAGTATTATTGACATTTCAAACAAATTAAAAAATATATAATTATACATATACGCCACCCTGATTAATAAGTAGTTAATGGTTAACTAGTTTTGGGTTAAGGGTAGTGTACAAACATATTAGAAATATAGAATGATATTTTTTAAAAAGCAATAATAAAACTCTAAAATGACATTCTTTGTGAAACAGAGAAAATATATTTTATTTATTTAATTCTACAATTTTTTTTCAAACACTTTTGACTCTACTATCTTTTTCCTAAACAGATTTTCACTATACTTCGTTTCAAACAATTTCTATTTTAGTATAATATTTATTCTTCTTACTCAAATAGTAATTGCCAAATTTATCTATAAACTTACCAAAATTAAACATTGCCAAAAGATTTAATTTATAATAAATATTTTTAAACTGGAATCTGAGCAATATAAACATATATTAATTTTTTTGAAGACAAAATATTTCTTTCATTTATTACAGATATAAGCTTCAATTGGTAACCACAATTTAAGAAAATAATAGGGAGGAATGTGATATTATTATTTATTCCACAAAGTTTTTACCATTTGAAAATAATATTTTTTCCTCTACATTCTACATACTTCAGAAAATAAAGAACAATAGAACAAATATGTTTTTCACTAAAATGAGGAACAAATGGAACAAAAAAAAGAACAAATATTAAAATTCTTTTAAAAAAAAAAAAATATATGTTTATTAATAATATTTCAATTTTTTACTATAATAATATTCATATTTTCAAAATGTATTGACAGAAAAATCATTTTTGATATGAATTTACAAATTTTATTTTAAAATTAAATGTAAAATTCATTATATATACATTAAAAATAGTATTAGTATTTTCTCCTATTCTAAAAATCGGTCAACGCGGCTGATTCTTCGCTAGAAAGACGTTCGACAGTGCCCGGCCGTCAGGATTTTGTTCTAACCGGAAGTTGGAAAAAAAAATTTTTGCTTTTTAAACTTAAGAAATCAACTGCATTTGATAAAAGAAAAAAAAAAAGAAAAGTGAACAAAATGAAAAAAAAAATTTCGGTCACCAGCTAAGGTTGCAGAAAAAGAAGGAAGAAGATGATAGTAAAATGACCTTTATACCCTCTATTAAAACTTAAGATAAAAACCTAACCGAATATGTATAGCTTGGGCTCGAACTCGTGACCTTAAGAGTCATATCAACAGTCAGAACCACTGGACCAACTCTGATTTACGTAATTTATTTCTAAATAACTTATATATAACATAAAATTGAGAAAACCTCTAAAACTAGTTCTGATTTTCTCATTAGTCGCTAGGCCCATCCCGACCGTCTGACTAGCGCCTAGCGATTTCTAAAACAGGGATATTATCACTGAAATTTGATTTATTTAATATTAAATATATTTTAAAAGATATTTTATTTTATTTTATTTTATTATTTTTTTTTTGCTAAATCTGTAAATATCATATAAATGAAGTTTAGAGGCTAATACAAAAGAGGAGCTTCTACCGCAAAAGTAGCCAAGGCAAAAAAAATAAAACAAGGCTACAATAAAGTTACAGGTAAGATAGGGGTGAATTAGCGGATCCAACTGGCCATCAAAGTTTGCCACCGTCGCCTGGAGGCTCTTGATGTGAAGATGTTCCTTAGTTCTCCATCAACAAGCTTGAAAATGAGCTGCGGAGCGAGTCTGGTAGAGTTGTGCAAAAAATTGTTTCGTTGTCTCCATAAGTTGTATACGACTACATGAGCTGAAAGATTCCTTAGGAGGGAGGGGGCACCCAGAGAGGATCGTCTAGTCCACGATAGAAGTTCTGCCCAAGAACAAAACAGCCTCTGACGCGGACATAATCTGTTAAAGACCAGATTCCATACCTGAGCAGAATAATCACAAAACAAGAGCAAATGATCCCGGGATTCGGTAGCAAAGGAGCACAGGCAACATGTATCCACCTGAATCCGACCCCACGACCTTAATCTTTCACGGGTAGGGAGACGGTTCAGGTGGCTTAACCACATGTTGAAAGCAAAATTTGGCACAGCTCCTTTGAACCAGAAGGAAGTTGACCAAACTTTCACGGTATTTCGGGGTCTTAACACCTCCCACGTCATTTGTGTTGAGAATCCATGACAAGTAACATTATTATTATTGACAAGTAACATCAATAATAATCATCCTCTTCCAACCCGTTTGGGACTGGGATGGTGCAGAGATGATCGTAAATGATCCGAGACGGGGTTGAGCGAGTTAGTGGGGGTCGCCAACCAACTGCGTCCGTAGCGTCTGCAACTTTTGCGGTGAGTGGGAAACGCAGGTGTCGAGAGCCATAGTCACCAAGGCACTTTATTAAAGGGCCTAAGGTAGATTTTGATTGTTTGGTTACCATTTACTAATTTTTGTTCATTCTCTGCAGATTTTTTTTTCATTCCTTAAAATCTGTTTATTTTGTTCCGTATTGTTCTTTTTAATAATTTTATTTTTTTTCTTCTTATAATTACCAGTATAATCCATAAATCTTATTTTACATTTCCATTTGCAAGAATAGATAGGTAACAAATGCAAGCAGATGAAAAAGCAACAGTTCTATAGGAACAAGAAGTTGAGTAGGTTGTTCATGTTGGTGGATACAAATCAAAATAAATTGCTTTCACAATTCCACGTCAAGTGATTGGCCTTTCTTGAGACATTGAAATAGCTGACATTGTCTATCAAAATTGCTACCTCAAATGCAAGTGATATATCATAGTTTTTAATCATGATATAAGTGTGTTTTTTTGAGTCTTTTAATTTGCTTTTTAAGTTGTTTTTGAGTCTTTGTAGAATTAGGTACCTACTGGCAATGAATGTAGCATAATGGAGCACAATAGGGAAAAATAGGAGGATTTGGAGCATATTCGAGCATTGAAACTAAGCTGTGAAGTTTATATACGAGTTTAGAGAGATGCATCGACCGATGCAGGTGTTTTCGTCGATCGATGCATGATTCACAACAAGACAAGTCTGAGTCTCCCAAGTTCTGAAGTTTTGCAAAGCTACCCCAAAGTTTTCCCTAATTGTAATATTAAGTCCCTGACGTGTTGAAGAGATATAAAAAGGACTTTAGGGTCTTAGAAACCCTTAAGCTTTATTTTTTGCAAACTTTTGAGAGAGAGATCCAGAGATCTTTTGGAGAGACAAGTCCGAACTCAACCCTGTTTCTCTATTATATTTCTTCATGCAATTTATTTAGATTTTGATTTGTGTCTTTTCAATGATGTCTGAGTAATTATCTTGTTTGGTTTGCGTATTTTTATTAAGGTTTTTATGGTTTATTAGAGCTGTTATTTTCTTGGGATTCATTTTATTCTGTGTTCTTCATCTTTGGTTGTTCTTCATATTAATTCTTGATTGATCACTAGAATTAATAACCTAGGAAAATAAATTGATATGAGAATATAATTGATTTTCCTGATAAAAACTTTTAAAAAACAAAATTGCTTTTTACAAAGAAATTTGATTCTGCAATTTTGTGAACAAACTAAGCTGGTTTTTTACTTGAATTTTACAAAGAGATTTGGATTTTCTGGTTTTAAACTTAGATAATATTTGCAGTGAGAACTGATTTACCTTACAATCGAGTTTAGAGTTCAAGAATGGTTTTTAATTGATTGAATCTCGTTTGATTGACTGATTTGATATTCCATAATTTTCTGAGATCATTCCCGAGGTCTAGCTAATATTCCATCTGAGTTTCTAAAACATTAATTCTGTTTTCGCACTGCTAATTAAATTGAAAGATTATTAAGTCTATTGTGTGGATTTAGAGTCTCTGTGGATTTGACCCCTAAAGTATTACAACTGCCAGACTGTTAGTACCATTAGGGTAATACAATTTGAGCATATCAAATTTTGTCGTCGTTGTCGGAGACTCTTTTGATTCACCATTAGATTAACATCTTGAATTTTGTCTAAAATTTTCTTTTTATTTGTTACTAACATGCTTTTTGTTTATCTTCTCTTGTGTGTTTCAGGTCTATGCCTCCTAAGCCTAGCACCAGAAACAATAAGACCAGTCCACCATTGAATCTTACAAACTAAGAGTTGGGAAAGCTTGAGCATGAGAACATAAAAGCAGCTAAATCAGCAAAGATGGTTAAGACTATTATCCTAAGAGTTGATGATGGTGGAGTTTTGAGGGATCAACAGGGCCACTTCCGCAATGAGCAAGACCAAAAGATTGATGCAGAAGGCAAAGTGATTGAGGAAGAAATCGTCGCTGTCGACGACACTGCAGGTTGCATTGATCAACGCCAACCTGGCATCGATCGATGCAACCCCAATGATGGTAAGGATGGAGCTGCGATGAATGGAAACAATCTGCGGAACTTTTAGGGACGACAGAACCGGGAGTTAATCAGGACTACTGCAAACTTCAAGAGAGCTAATTTGGTTTATGAGAACCACTTTGCCATTGTTCCTCCTTCATTCCATAGGAATGACTATGAACTGAAGCCTACGTACTTCACCTTAGTTGGACAGAGAACTTTCTCAAACCTGCCACATGAGAAGCCTCTGGATCACATTGAGCACTTCGACGATATTGTCACTAGTATCAAGTCCAATGGAGTTACTGAAGACTACATATACTACAAGCTTTTCCCATATTCTCTTGTAGGAGAAGCATCTCAATGGTTGAAGCAGTTGAACCCTGATATTTGACAACTTGGCAAGAAATCAAGGTGGCTTTCCTCAACTATTTCTATGATGATGAAATGTATGATGAGCTGAGAGTCAAGCTATCCGCGTTTAAGCAAAGACCAAATGAAGCTTTCAAGGCAGCTTGGGTTAGATTCAAGGTTTATGAGAGAGACTGTCCGCATTGTGGCTTCTCTATGGTGCAATTGTTGAGTATTTTATTCAGAGGACTAGACTGAGAGTATCAACTAGCTTTGGATACTGCTAGTCATGGGAATTTCAAGACAAGGTTTCCAGATGAGGCTAAGAATTTGATTGAGAATCTCACTTTGTAACATCCACGAACCAAAATCCCAGTTTAAGGGATGCATCGGTTGACGTAAGGTTGGTTTTGTGCGGTTTGACTTAAGTTAAACGTGTGTTTAGCTGCGTTTTGGTTAAGGGAAAACCCTTAAGTCGAGTGGAATGTCGTGTTTAGTGGTTTTTGTCTTCTTTCGAGAGTAAAGAAAGAGAGAAAAGAAGTTTTGTGCTGTTCTTGAGTTTTTGGTGAAATTGTTGGAGTTTGGTGGCTGTTCTTGGTGAGATCTGGAGCTAGGATCGTTGTAGGAGCTTCCTAGGAGCGTTGTTTTGCTTGTTTGAGGTTCAGAATCTTCTTGGCAAAGATGAGTGCATGACCATTGCTTATCTAAGCTTGAGATTTTTCTGATTTGCTTGTTTATGTGTTGTTTAGCTTGTTAGAACGTTGTTTAAGGCTTTGTGAGGCTTTCTTATGGCTTGGGATCAAGTTTGGTGGTTGTAGGAACAAAGATCCAGCGAGAAGTCTTGGAGAAAAAACGATGCTCGGCATGTGTATCGGTCGATGTACTTTGTGCGTCGGTCGATGCAACGCAAAGACGGTGCGACTCAACCTAGGAGCATCAGTCGATGCCATGTGGAGGCGTCGGTCGATGCAATTAGGGATTTCGTGAAATGTCGAGCATGCGTTGGTCAATACAATGTTAGTGTCGGTTGGTGCAGACTAGTCCTGTATCGGTCGATGCAAGCTTATGTTGGTCGATGCAACCCCTATTGGTATCAGTCGATGCATGGATGGTGTCGGTCGATGCAGTTCCTAGTTTGTATGTTGATTTTTGATTGATGGTTAGAGTATATCAATTGCTTGTGTGTATAGCCCAGTAGATGGGAGGATTGTCTCACTGAGAGTTTATAAAATATTCATGCATCTCAATTTTTGTTTGTGGTGCAGATGAAGGAAAATTGTGATCGTGGAATCAAGGCGATGAAAAGGAGGGTGTTCTAGTGTGACAACCCGTCCCACGGACCCCACTAGCCCACCGCTAGCCACCCCAACGGACCCCAAGCTGGCCCTACAGGGCATCGATCCTAACCCCTCACCGTGGCAAATGGAACTATTCATCCAAATCCACAGTAGGTTATTGGTGCGCCAGGCGTTCCTCGAACCCTAGTCCTCACCCTTTAACAACCTTCCCACAGGACAAGCTGTCACTAATTGATCTGCAGGTCGGAAAGCAAGGGCGGAAAGCCTGCGTAGGGAACCAAGAGGAAGTGGGAGGCTACGCAAAGGCCGAGTGGTGTCGGTGTTTTGGATGTGGTAGTATGGACCACAAGGTAGCTAGCTGTCCCCAGATGAGTGATTCGACGGCAGCGGTTCATGTATACTATCATTGCAGGGAGCCTGGGCACATCAAGCCCAAGTGTCCTAAGTTGCAGCAGATGGCAGTAGCAGTGGTGCAGCATGTGGTGCAACCGGGAATGCATCAGGTGGCATGGATTGAGCAGGCGCCACGGGTGTACACGACTGTGTAGACTGGTAGAACCAGTGCTGGGGCGATCACATGTATAATTTTTGGTACCCAAATATTGTGAATTTAAGTAGGTTCAGATTTTATGTATTGCATGTGTTAAAGTGTTAGGTTCTCAAGACATGAGGTTTGAGTAGGGATCTTGTTGGTGGGCGGGTTAAGTCCCACGTCATGTTTGATTCTGGAGCTACTCATAGCTTCATTACTCTAGAGTGCGCAGAGGTGGCTGATATCAGAGAAGATCCCGGAGACCCAGCGGAAGTTGTCAGGGTTGCAGGAGGCAAGTTTATGAGAGTCATTAGACGGGCGAGAGGAGTTGATATTCAGATCGCAGGAGTGTCGTGGCCAGCAGATTTGCTGATCAATCCAATGGAGTTGTATGATGTTATCTTGGGGATGGACTGGTTGCATCGGCATATGGTTCATCTGGATTTCCATCAGGGTAGAGTGGAATTTGAGCGTCCACGAGAGAAGTTGGTTTTTGAGGGAGTTAGACCGAGTTCGGAAAGTCTCGTGATCTCGGCCATGCAGGCTGGGAAGATGATCGAGAAAGGCCGTGAGGCTTATTTGGTTATTATTTCGATGTCGGAGTCAGTGGGGTAGTCTACGGTTAGCGGTATTCAGGTTGTGGAGGAGTTTGAGGACGTGTTCCAGTCGTTGCAGGGGTTACCACCATCTCGATCTGATCCTTTCACGATTGAAGTGGAACCAGGGACGACGCCGTTATCCAAGGCTCTTACAAGATGGCTCCAACAGAGATGGCAGAGCTGAAGAAGCAGTTGGAGGATCTCTTGAACAAGGGATTCATCCGTCCTAGTGTATCACCTTGGTGAGCGCCGATATTATTCGTTAAGAAAAAGGATGAAAGTTTCCGCTTGTGTATTTATTACCGAGGTTTGAACCGGGTCACTGTGAAGACCCTCTTCCGAGGATTGTTGAGTTGTTAGATCAGTTGAGAGGTGCTGCTTGGTTCTCCAAGATAGATCTGGCATCGAGTTATCATTAGATTCCGATAGATGAGGCAGATGTGAGGAAGACTGCATTCAAAACGAGGTATGGTCATTATGAGTTTGTGGTGATGCCATTTGGATTGACTAACGCGCCAGCAGCGTTTATGAGGTTGATGAAGAGCGTGTTTCAGGAGTTTCTAGACGTGCCTGTCATCATTTTCATCGATGACATCCTGGTATATTCTACGAGTCCTGAGGAGCATGCAGTGCATTTGAGGGCAGTTCTGGGAAGTTGCAGGAGCATAAGTTATGCTAAGTTGAGCAGGTGTAGTTTCTAGCAGCGAGAGATGGGATTTTTGGGTCATATTGTTTATGCAAAGGGACTTTCTATAGATCCAGAGAAGATTGAGGCTATTAGAGATTGACCTAGACCGTAAAATGCAACATAGATCAGGAGTTTCCTTTGGTTGGCAGGGTATTATAGGAGATCTGTGCAGAGTTTTGCGAGCAGAGCACGTCCGACTACTAAGTTGACAGGGAAGGATGTTCCTTTTGTTTGGTCACAGGAGTGCGAGGAGGGTTTTGCAAGCCTGAAGGTGATGCTGACTACTACGCTAGTATTGACATTGCCGGAGGAGGGAGAACCCTATGTGGTTTATACAGATACATCCAGAGTTGTTTTGGGGTGTGTGTTGATGCAGCATGGGAAGGTGTTTGTCTACGCTACGCTGCAGTTGCGGAGGCATGAGGGCAACTATCCTACTCATGATTTGGAGATGGCTGATGTAGTTTTTGCCCTGAAGATTTGGAGATCTTATCTATATGGTGCAAAAATGCATATGTTTTTAGATCATAAGAGCCCGAAGTATATATTCACTTAGCCTAAGCTGAATTTGAGGCAGAGGCGGTGGATGGAGCTTGTGACAAATTATGATTTGGAGATAGCCTATCACCTTGGTAAGGCTAACTTGGTTGCAGATGATCTGAGTTGGAAGAGGGCAGCTTCGGCTCTGGAGCAGGACATGGAGTCTCTTTTTGGAGAGATTAGTGCGTTGAAGTTGTGTGCTGTTTCTTTGGAGCCGTTGGGGTTAGAGGCGGCTGATTGAGTAGATCTGCTGAGTAGAGTGCGGTTAGCTCAGGAGAAGGATTTGGAGTTGGTGAATGCCTATAAGGATGTTGATTCAGAGTATCAGGTCTCAGCTAATGGTACTATATTGGTGCGCGGGTGGATTTGTGTGCCTAAGGATGAGGAGTTGAGGCAGGAGATCCTGAGAGAGGCTCATGCGAGCATGTTCTCTATTCATCCAGGAGCGACTAAGATGTACCATGATTTCAAGAGGTACTATCACTGGGTCGAGATGAAGAAGGATGTAGCTAGTTGGGTCGCAAGGTGCGATGTGTTTCAGCTAGTGAAGGCTGGGCATCAGGTTCCAGGCGGGTTGCTAAAGAGCCTTCCTATTCCAGAGTGGAAGTGGGATACGATCACGATGGACTTCGTGGTAGGATTGCCAGTGTCTCGGACCTTTGATGCTATTTGGGTCATTGTGGATCGGTTGACTAAGTCAGCATATTTTCTGGCCATTAAGAAGACTGATGGAGCAGCAGTCTTAGCTAAGAAGTATGTGAAGGAGATAATCATATTGCATGGGGTGCCATCGTGTATTGTGTCTGATAGAAATTCCAAGTTCACTTTGGTGTTAAGGAGGGCATTTCAGGCAGAGATGGACACTAAGGTGCATATAAGTACAATTTATCATCCCCAGACAGATAGAGTCTGCCTGAAATGCCCTCCATGGCCATTGAGTAGATCACGTGAACCTGTTAGAGTTTGCTTACAACAACAGTTATCAGGCGAGTATTAAGATGGCTCCTTATGAGGCTTTGTATGGGAGGCTATGTCGTACACCATTATGCTGGACTCAGGTGGAGGAAAGGAGCATGTTTGGTGCTAGTTTTGTTCTGGAGACTTCAGAGAAGATTCAGGTTCTCAAGCTGGACATGAAGGAAGCTCAGGATAGGCAGAGGAGTTATGCCGATAAGAGGAGTAGAGATCTTGAATTTCAGGTGGGAGACAGACTGTACCTCAAGATGGCCATGTTGCGGGGTCCGAACAGGTCATTGACAGAGACTAAGTTGAGTCCGAGGTATATGGATCCGTTCAGAGTGATTGAGCGGGTGGGGCTGGTAGCATATAGGTTGGAGTTGCATGTGGTTATGCGTGCGTTCCATAAGGTATTTCATGTGTCGATGTTGCGGAAGTGTCTCCGCGAGGATGATCAGTTGTTGGCTAAGATTCCTGAGGATCTTCAGCCTAACATGACTTTGGAGGCGAGACCAGTGAGGGTTCTCGAGAGAAGGATCAATGAACTTCAGAAGAAGAAGATTCCTTTGATGAGAGTCCTTTGGGACTGTGATGGTGTTGACAAGCAGACTTGGAAGCCAGAGGCGAGGATGAAGGCAAGGTTTAAAAAGTGGTTTGAGAAATAGGCCACAACTTTAGCTTGTCTAGCCTGGTCCCAGCTGTAGTCCGTGTCTGGAGCGGGAATGGAATATTCCAACCTATCTCTCTTGTTACTTGTTTGCTTAGGGGTGGTTGGTTGTGCAACTAAGTAACAATATGAGGTGGTGTTCGGAGTATGAAATTTCCCTGAGGTAGTAGTTAAAGAGGGAAAGTTTCCTGAAATAGAAGTTTCTAAAAGTGGAAAGTTTCCATAAGTGGAAATTTCTAAAAATGGAAAGTTTTATGGGAGTTAGAGTTTCTCCATTTTTAGTGGTTGTGAGCATGGGAGGGGCTTGTGTGGCCTATGTGGCGGATGTTTGAGTCATTGTGTGCCCATGTGTGGCGGTCTTTTGAGACATTGTGTGGCATTCGTGGCAGGCTGTTTAGCCAATTATGCGGCCTTCGTGGCAGGCTGTTTAGCCAATGTTGCCTGTTTAGGCGGTCCTTCGGGATGTGGGTCTTCGTGGTGGTCCTTCGGGACGTGTGGCCTGTTTAGGCGATCCTTTAAGATGTATGGTCTTCGTGACGGTCCTACGGGATGTATGGTCTTCGTGATGGTCCTTCGGACGAGTGGTCTTCGTGACGGTTCTTCGGGACAAGTGGTCTTTGTGACGGTCCTGTTTAAGACATTTGTTTGGTCTTTATGACGGTCCTGTTTAGGACATTTGGTTGGCCTTGGTGGCAATCCTGTTTAGGAAATTTGTTTGGCCTTGGTGGCGGTCCTGTTTAGGACATTTGGTTGGCCTTGGTGGCAATCCTGTTTAGGAAATTTGTTTGGCCTTGGTGGCGGTCCTGTTTAGGACATTTGTTGACCTTGGTGGCGGCCCTTGTGGTAGGTTGATGATCATTGTGTGGTCATGAGGTGTCCCAGTGAGGGGATATGTGGTTGGTAGGACATTGTGTTGTCTTACGTGAGCCACGGGAAGGAAACCTGGTTAGGGATAGGCTCAGACGTGTTCAGAATTGTTTGCTCACGACTCTTGGGGGACTTTGGTTCTCCTAGTACCGCCGTATTCTGAGACTTTGTGGCTTGAGAGTATGGTTGGTATATCGACTTGGGATGACGATCCGGTGGCGTGCTGTAGGGTGGCAACCCGAGAGACGAATATTGGACTTCCTTATATATTATGGCATGCGGGCTTGGGCCCGATGAGGAGCCGATAATATGGCATGCAGGTTTCCCTAGAGGTGACCTTTCGTAGATCGGTCGGAGGAGTGCGGGCCACGGAGACGGTTGCACAGGAGTCCGTGGCTGATGGTTGTTCGAGATTCGAGGATGAATCTAAGTTGGTGGGGGAGAATTGTAACCGAAATCCCAGTTTAAGGGATGCATCGGTCGATGCACTAGGTGCATCGATCGATGCAAGCTTGGTTTTATGTGGTTCGACTTAAGTTAAACGCGTATTTAGCTGCATTTTGGTTCAGGGAAAACCCTTAAGTCGAGTGGATTGTCGTGTTTAGTGGTTTTTGTCCCCTCTTGAGAGAAAAGAAAGAGAGAAAAGAAGGTTTGTGCTGTTCTTGAGTTCTTGGTGAAATTGTTGGAGTTTGGTGGTTGTTCTTGGTGAGATCTGAAGCTAAGATCGTTGTAGGAGCTTCCTAGGAGCGTTGTTTTGCTTGTTTGAGGTTTAGATTCTTCTTGGCAAAGGTGAGTGCATGACCATGGCTTATCTAAGCTTGAGCTTTCTCTGATTTGCTTGTTTATTTGTTGTTTGGCTTGTTAAAACGTTGTTAAAGGCTTTGTGAGGCTTTCTTGTGGCTTGGGATCGTGTTTGGTGGTTATAGGAACGAAGATCCGGCAAGAAGTCTCGGGAAAAAATGATGCTCGGCATGTGTATCGGTCGATGCACTTTGTTCATTGGTCGATGCAATGCGAGGACGGCGCGACTTGACCTAGGAGCATCGGTCGATGCCATGTGGAGGCATCGGTCGATGCAATTAGGGATTTCGTGAAATGTCGAGCATGCATCGGTCGATGCAATGTTAGTTTCGATCGATGCAGACTAGTCTTGTATCAGTCGATGCAAGCTTATGTCGGCCGGCGCAACCCCTGTTGGCATCGGTCGATGCATGGATGGTGTCGGTCAACGCAGTTCCTGGTTTGTCTGTTTATTGTTGATTGATGGTTAGAGTATTTCAATTGCTTGTGTGTATTGCCTAGTAGATGGGAGGATTGCCTCACTGAGTGTTTATCAATTTGTGTTTGTGGTGTAGGTAAAGGCAAAATGTGATCGTAGAATCAAATCGATGAAGAGGAGGGTGTTCTAGTGACTTGATTGGTTGTTGTATGGCCTTGCTAGATTGCTAGAGTTGGATCATTAGAATGTGGTTTAGGTTGCTGGTTCTGTTTTTTTTAGTGCTATTGCTCGAAGTGTGCTATTGCTCGAAGTGTGCTATTGCAGATTTAGTCATTAGAATGCTATTTTTTTAATGTGGTTTAGGTCTTAGTGTGGTGATTAGTGCTATTGCTTGAAGTGTGCTATTGCAGATTCTGAAAGAAAGGGGTGAATGCTATTTTTTGTATACAGTGCACAATTTTCTTTTTGGTAAGAAGTCTGTCCATTTTGCTACCGAAGTTGAGACATTTGAGCCTGAGCCTGAGCCAGAGAATGTGGAAGAGGATGCCAACTTTGTGTATGGAAATCAGCAAGGCAAACATGCCTTACAGTGGGAACAGCCAGCGTAACAACTACCAAGGGAACTCTACAGGCTACACTCCCAAGCCAGAGTATCAGAAACAGCAGAACAATGATTATACCAGGACCTATGGGAATTCATCCTATCAGTCTCCTCCTCCAAAGACAGCTGAGAGTCGAATAGAGGCCATGCTTGAGCAGATTCTTCAGGGACAGGAAAAGTTGACAGTGGACATTAATGGGAAGATCGATAGTGTCTACACTGAGCTTACTGGAAAGTTTGATGCATAGAATGTTCATGTTAAGAAGCTGGAGAGTCAAGTTACACAGATAAAACCCTAAGCATTCCTGCAATGCTGTGACATTGAGGAATGGTAAGCAGTTATCGACTGAAGCTGTGAAGATGCTTAGAGCTAAAGAGTTGCAAGAATTGATCGATGAAGATGATGAATCTGAAACAAGGGAGTGAAACTCCCATGATTTATTAATAAGATGGAACTTAAATACAAACATGTCGTGGGATTGCATGACCACAAGTATCTTACCACACAAGCTCAGCAACACAAGACGGACTAGACTCATATAAATGAAAACCTAGCTAGTTGTAAAGAGAATGCATTGTTTGTTAATCCATTGACAAGACGAATAGCCTCTTTATGCACATGCACAATTCGGACCTCCCTATCCCTTGATATAAAGTCATGACCCACCATACTAGGAAGGAAAACGGATGAGCCTTGCTTATCCTTGTTCATAAAAAACCCACCACTATTTCAAAATTCACCTCCAATTCTAACTGTGCTATCCTCCTCTCTCAAGCGATACACAACCCATATTAGACTCCCCACAATTCTGCCATAGTAGCCGAGCAAATGCTAATATGTAAAGAAGAACCTGCTTGCCACCCTCCTATCTCATCACGCAAAACACCCCCTGTAGCTACCATCCCCTGATTCCCTCTCGACGCAAAATCCGTATTCATCTTCCACCACCCCCTCTGCGGGCAGGACCAACTTATTAACTGTTCCTCTCTAACTGTTGCCTTTGTTAACTTTTGTTGGGCCCTATGCGCTAACTCTACCTTTGTAGCAAACTCCTTAAGAAATTTTACTTTATCCCAAGCATTTACCCCGCACCGGAAACACATTACCACACCTCCATTTCCAATCCAACCAAACTAGAGACAAAATTCCCAAATTGATGGAGGAATCTTATTAGGATTCAAAACTGTGTAAATCCCACTTCATAATTTCTTCATTCGAACATAAATAACATCAATCATACGCAAGAGAGAGTCATTGAGAATTGTGTTGTGGGCTTCGTTCTCGTGGCTTTGGCTTGTTAGGTTTGGAGGTGACAAAGCGGTGACTTTCAATTAAATCGTTGAGCTTTTGTTTTAGAATCATCGCCACCACTCTTCCCTGGTTTGTTTGGCCCGACAAAGCTATGGTGTTTAACCTTTTTATGCTTTCAAATCGTGACGTTAGAAAGAAAAAGCTGGGATCGAGATTAGGGTTTCTGACGACAATTTTTTTAATGCTCCAGCTTGGTAATATTTTAGCTGAGCTGTATTAATTTCTATAATTTGATTGGTTAGCTATTTTAAATGATGTGCCAACTCCAAGTTTTTCAAAATGTTTAGGTGTCATCTGATTGCTAATTACTAGATACACTTAATTGTGAGATAGCATATGAGGGGTCGAATCCACAAAGACCAATTATGACACCCCGGTTTACGGAGAGATTTAGAAAATTTGATTTGATCATCTATGTCACCAAAGTGCACTTATCTTTCCAGGAAGTGATTGTCGAAACTGTGTGACTAAAGAGAAAACACAGGGAAATATCTTGTGGTGATTTGTAGGGATGGTAACAAATCTTTAAAGCCTCCCGGATGTAGCAAAGATGTTACTTTGTTGCTTTGTTGTATCAAATTAGTACTAATTAATATGGTTTGTTTATTTACCACATTAATTTGTTTAACCTTCTGTGGTGAAAAAGAAACACATAGCAGAGATGTTATCTACCACACTGACAATTCTCTAAAATTCCATTAGTGTGCTGCAATTAAACAAACCTCAACTTACCCAACAACTAAGATCTTAATAGAAACAAATGATGTACTGATTAAGATTAGAAACACATTTAAGATGTCATCAAACCTTGATTCTTGATACTGTTAATTAGAAAAAAGAATACAAAGCAAAAAAATCTGATGAAAGAGAGTATACAAAAAAATGATTATTCAAATGAAGGTTAAACTTGTCTCTTATGACGCTTGTCCTCTATGTATGCGTAGTGCACAAACTCGTATAGTTTTCCCGTGATGTTTGAATAATTTCTTTAGACGTTGTTGTGTTAAATCTTTTCAAAATCTCTTTCATGTACAATGCCTTGACCTGCATTCATTCTACACAGCACAAGTTGAAATGAGTGAGAACAATAGATCAAAGTGAAGATTATAAAATATGAATCATTGAAAGGATCACAGAAAACAAATATTAAATAACAAAAAGCTGAAAACTCACTCTTGGTTTCTTGTCAATCTTATTATGAGTCTTCCACTCTAAACACTCGACCAATTGTAAAACTTTCATTAGTTTATCCTTGAAAACCCAAAAAGGCTTATATAAGAAAACAAAGGTTCATTGAACCGTTTTTTAAACTCCTTTAGTTATAAGCTTAAACACAAACAGATTTTCAGGAGGATGTACTTCAAATGGATAATATTATATGTAAGTCATGTTTATGAGAATGAAGCGGTGGTGTCTTACCTTTTATGAGTTCATGAACAGTGACTTGAAGAGCTTGTTCTTCATGTTTCTTATGTTTATTCTCTTCTTTATTTCACCTGCTTTCACACCCAAAATAGCTTCAGCTTCCCACCAATTATATTATCATATACCATATATACACAACACAGTTTGTCTCTATATTAACTTAAACTTATATGGATTTATTAGGAATAACAAACCTTGAATTATTTTAACAAACACGGATTAGTATCTTGTCCCGTGTCTCTATATTAACTTAAACTTACTCTGTTGTATCTAAATCCGTTCAAGGTTAGTTTGTTAAACGGCTTTTCTTTTAATAGTAGAGATATTTTAGGAATATGATGTTAAATGTAAAAATTGTATAAATATAAACCAAAAATAATTTAAGAAATCAGAAATTAATTTAGTAGAGATATTTTAAGAATCATTGATTTTATAATTATATTAATTTATTATTCAGGTTTCAATTTTGCGATTTTATAGCTATATTTTAGTAAATTTTATTTAATTATTTTGGTAGAACTAATTAGTTTCTATAAAAATATTTCAAATTTTTATATCCCTACTATTAAAAGAAAAATGTTGCCTGAAAAAAACCTTAGTTTTGTAAGAATTTATAATACAATGCCATTGCAATTATGACCAAATAATCGATTTTTTAAAAGGGTAAAATGGTCGTTTAATTGTCAGCCAGTCGGATAAACGCGCGGATCCATTTTCGGGTCGGATCTTATTAACTTTTCTGTTATAATCTCAGCCATCAAGTGTTTTTTTGAGCAAAAATCCTAGCCGTTCATTTACATACATTTTACTAAACCTAAAAAAAGCTTTCTCTTTCGGCCTCTGCTTTGGAGTCTGGATCTTCGTCTCTCTTAATTCGTTTTGATTTTAGGAGATGTAACAGCTATTTAATAGGAGTCGGATCATTCCCAAACCCTAGAAAAGGCCAAATTACCAGCTACTTCTTTGTGTTCCTCTCTCTCAAACCTCTTTCAATTTTTATTAGTCTATTTTCAAAACTCTCGATGCATTGAACGCCTACAGATATAGAAATCTAAAGAACAGTTTTGAAGAAGTTGGCTAGAATGGATTTATCGGCAACAACAAGGTAATTCGATTTCCACCTAAAACCAAATTGTTCTCAGTCTGCTCTATGTATTACTTTGATTTTTGATATTTGGGGGTTTTCAACTTTTTTTTTTTTCATGGTTTTTCAAGAATAGAAATGAATTCTTCGTCTTTGTGTGTCGCTGGAATCAACAATTGAATCAGAATTCCAATAACTTAAGTGACTTTCTTTTTGTCTCTATAGGATCAGAGAGGTGATGATTGTAAAGAAAGAGAGGCGAAGATGGTATGAGTAGAAAAGAGATCTAAGATGATTCGGTGATCAATTTGAAGAAGAAGAAGCACCAGATCGACTCTGAACATGAGTCCAACCCTTAGCCTAATTACGCTTTTGTAAATCTCTCTCTCTCTCTTCTAGGTCATCCCTTTGACTACTCATCATTCATTTTCTACGACGATTTTGGAATATCAATTAAAAGTCGAAATGTATAGAGGGAAATGATCATCTACCAGCATAAGTTCAATTCATATTGTTCATATATACAGCTTTATTCTACCACAATAGCCCATGGAACTGTGGTAAATGATTAAACCACAGTAGCATATTGTCGACGATTTCTGTTTTTTCATAAATGATTAAACCAACTCTCATGAAGCTAAAAATGACGTAACTTTTTTATAATGGAATAATAGACATTAGCTCATTCATATTGTTCATCCATCGATTAAGCACACTCTTATGGTGTTACCTCTTTGCCAAAATCCCTTTTTATTTGCAGTGATTAGTGATTTGTGGATTGATGTATCTTTTGGACTTATGAACTAACCACAAATGACTATATTACAAAAAAAAAAAAAAAAAGAGGAGAGATTCACTTTTGTTCTTTCAATCAATCTGAAACTGTTGGCTTTGCTGCGCAGGTGAAGCAACGGGGTCTGGAGAGTGAACTAGACCTATCGTATTCACCGGGGCAGAATATTTTGATGTGAGTGACGTGTTGGGAACAAAAAGCCATCTTCTCACAACTCTCTGTTTTATATGTTATACTAAAAGCAGAGCTTCTTATGTTTTTGTGGGCGACTATATCTACGTATGGTTTCCAATTTTTCAGAATAGGTTTAATATAATAACAAAAACAATTTGCAAGAGTTCACAGGCTCCAATGATAGTGACACGTTTGAAGCAAAGAACAAGATGAATGAGCAAGGTTAGTCAAATTTCAGAAAATTATCTGCACAAGTATATATGAAATGTTTTATGTGTTCAGTTTTTTTAAGAGTTTCAATTGTTTTTGTTGTTTCGGTTCTTAAACCATTTTTATTATGTTGTATAGTTTTTTTTTAGGTTTTTTGTTGTCTAAGCTGTAGGGTTTTGATTAATTAATTTGCAGATTTTTATTGTCTAAGTTGTAGGTTTGGTTTGTCTAAGCTATAAACTACAGATTTTAGTGAATTAATTTGCATAATTTGATTGTCTAAGTTACAGGTTTTTGTCTAAATTATGGGCTCAAGTATATGAACACATATGACTACTCTAGATGCTAAATTATGTTAATCTCTATTGAGAGTCAATGGATATGTTTGCTATCGGCCAAATATAAACAATTTCATGGGAGAGTGAAAGGTTGATTTTGTATTTTTAACGATTTATAGTGTTTTTAGGGTGTTGAGTTTATAGAATGTATGGTTTCTTAGATATCCTGCCAGGGTAAGAACTGACTCCTTTAACATAAAGCTGTAATTTATATCTCAGGTTAAGATTTTCATCCTCCATTAACACCATTTTGTCTCAGGCCATCTTAATTTACTCTCAAGCCCTTGAAAAATTTGTTCCGCATATTCAACAGGTATGAGAACTGGGTTTCCCTTTTGTCTTCTTAATCTTGGCTCTCTCATATATACTTAAAAAAAAAAAATTGCTGGGATATTAACAGAACAATTGTTTTATCTCAGGTTAGTATGGAGAGACTTTGTTCAAAAAAAAAAGGGTTAGTATGGAGAGTAGTGGAAAGGGAGTCTCA
>NC_025696.1:12317566-12340090 GCF_000633955.1 Camelina sativa
CTAAATTATGGGCTCAAGTATATGAACACATATGACTACTCTAGATGCTAAATTATGTTAATCTCTATTGAGAGTCAATGGATATGTTTGCTATCGGCCAAATATAAACAATTTCATGGGAGAGTGAAAGGTTGATTTTGTATTTTTAACGATTTATAGTGTTTTTAGGGTGTTGAGTTTATAGAATGTATGGTTTCTTAGATATCCTGCCAGGGTAAGAACTGACTCCTTTAACATAAAGCTGTAATTTATATCTCAGGTTAAGATTTTCATCCTCCATTAACACCATTTTGTCTCAGGCCATCTTAATTTACTCTCAAGCCCTTGAAAAATTTGTTCCGCATATTCAACAGGTATGAGAACTGGGTTTCCCTTTTGTCTTCTTAATCTTGGCTCTCTCATATATACTTAAAAAAAAAAAATTGCTGGGATATTAACAGAACAATTGTTTTATCTCAGGTTAGTATGGAGAGACTTTGTTCAAAAAAAAAAGGGTTAGTATGGAGAGTAGTGGAAAGGGAGTCTCAAGTGATGGTCTGCCTCTCCCGTATGAGAGTAGTGATGAGGTTGATTTTTGTCATGCTGTAGTAGAATGCTTGGCCTTTATTATGAATCTATGCGTGGGCGCATCGGTGTTGATTACTTTGGTCGATAGGTGTTTATTAAGATTCTTCCTGTTGGCATCCATATGGGCAGGCTGGAATCACTTTTGAATCTTCCGTTGGCTGCAACGAAGATGAAAGCTAGCCACAATTTACAATTAACATCTGCCAAGTGCCAACGTTTAAGCCGTCAAACTCTTATGAGTTTAATACCAGTAGAAAACATGACATTGAGTTCAAGCTTACAGGTATAGAGTAATTCAAAAAGGTGAAAAGCATTATGAGACTGCTTTGGATTTTATATTACAGGAAATTGTATCTAATGAGAAGGAAGATAAGAGGGATGAATAAGTTTTCGCAGGACTTCACTTTGTAAAATAATCAAAGGTTTTGCATTTATAATTGGTTTTGTAATTTAAAAGAGAATGTCTTTTAATTATGGAAATGATTTTTTTAATTTGAAATTGTATTATTCTTTTTGTGGGTGTTTTAACTAGGTTTTAAAACTATATCCAAACTATTATTCAGGATAGCTAAAGTAGCTCCTTATGACACAATTGTAGATTGATTTAGTCTGAATCGGTTTAAATTTTTAGATTTCAACAACTCCTTACTATTGTGTGTTTTTAAAAAAATTTAACAACATTTGTTAAAAAAAATTAGCACGGGTCATTATAAACATTTTGAAGTATGAAGTGAATAATAAAAGTATACTATTTGGCCAAAAAATTCCTAACAATATTTTTTGTTTGCAAACTCATTATGTATTCGGATTTAGTTTTAATTGATTATTTTAAAGCTATATTGTAGTATTTATATTTATATATTTATAAATATAAATAATTTTAGCTCATGACGTCAAAAACAATTTTAGCTTCTGATTTTATAAAAGAAAAACTCAGAACATTATATCATATTTATACTATTTTCTGAATATATATTTACATTCATAATAGTTACATGTATTAATTTGGCCTGGGTAAATTCAAAACTCATTTATCTTTTCAAAATAAACAAACAATATTAATTTGTACTACAACTTCATAACAAAACAAAACTTCTAATTTATGTTACAAAATCATTCTAAATCACTTTAAGTGTAGAAAATAGATATTTACAGGTAATTGATCCAAAAATGGGTTAGGTAATGGGACGGGTATTAAATAAATGAATATTCGATTCTCTACCTTTACCCACAAGTAATATAATTATAATACTCTTTATTTGATCCTAAAATCACAAATACCTTATTAGAGTCTATCCTTATACAACAAAAAATTATAACAATCAATTTAAGAACTTTAAGGATATCAATGGTGACAGCGGTCAAGGCAGACAAATCAGTCAACAGTTTAGTCAGCCCTGAAAATAACAACATATAGTTCCCAAAATATATGCAACATATAGTTTCCAAAATATAAAATTACAAACTTCAAAACTATTGGAAAGTTATTCTTTATTTATAATACAATGGTAATATAATAAACATTTAAAAATGGATATTTACGGATCAAGTAATGAATCTAACTAGATTTTAACCCGCGGTACACCGCGGACATATAATTTATATTTATGTTTATCTATTTGTTAAATATTGGATGTTTTGTAATTAGAGAAATAACTAAATTTTCCGATTGTTGTGCGGATAAATGTTAATATTATTTTTTTAACCCGCAATACACCTCATGACCATTTGTTTGTTATATTTACTTTGTTTTGTTTAGAGTTTGAGATTCTATTTTGATTTTTAGTTATTATAACAAAAAATAAGGGATCTAAATACATAATAAGTTATTTATATGTTGTGATTAAGTCACATTTTTTCTAATGATTTAATTATTTTACACAATCTTAGTTAAATTTACTTGATTTTATGTCAAATATTATAATATTAGTAGTGTTGATAAATAATTAAATGAGGATTTAACCCGTGTTAACACAAATTTAATAATATTTTATTAATTCCAACATGTCCTCTTTATAACTCATCTACTATATAACCACATTATATATTATTTTAAATTTTTTAAATTTTACATAATCATAATAACTAAAAATTTTATTAAGTTTATATATGTTAATTATAATATTTAAATAAATGACAATCGAGGTTATTCTTACGTTAAGAATCAAAGCTCACAGGTTTTGAAAAACAAAATGGGAATCAAATTGTTGTTTTTTTTGTTTGCGAAGGATTCAGATATAGAATATTTTCAAAATACAACAGAATGGGGTATATATATGATAATTTATATTTCCATATTGATTGCTGTTATTTATTTAGTTGGAATGAAATGTAAAATATTTAGGAAACAAAATCTGTAGTAATGTTAGTTTTGAAAATCTTTTAGGGGTTAATGTTGTAAATAAATTTTTAAATAAACAAAACTAAAAGGGCATAACATAAAATGTACTTAAAAAATGTTAATATAGATAAAGGATCAGATAATATGATAAATATTAGAAAATAAATACTTTATATTTGACCTTTACCTACAGGTAATAGAATTATAATTTTTTTTACTCGATCCTAAGATTGAGGGTACTTTTTTTTTTGAGAGATGGGATGAATACGGGTAACGAGTATTAGTGGATATCTTTATACAACTAAAACTTATAACCCTAAATCAATTTATGAACTTGATGAATAAACTTAAACATTATTATAAACTATTATTTTCATAATTTTTTATCCTAATTTTGTTAATATCAAGGATTTAATAGTTACTTGGTTTACAATTTTTGTTGAGCTTGGTTTTATTCCAACTCTTATAAGTTATTAAATAATTGTTTCCAGAATATTTGGATCCTACTTTTTGATAATGCAGCTATTCTCAATGTTAATTTATCTGTTACTCAATGTTATCCATTGTCAAATAAATTATCTGTTACTCAATGTCACCATTCCCTATATAAACAACACAATTATCAATTGTTAAATAAACTATACACTATACACCAAAATATTTGAGTATTTTTAAAAATATTTTGAGATATTTTTGAGAATCATAATTTTTACTAACAAAATGTAAATTAAATATTCAAATGGAGAATTCAAATTTTTAAAGCCTCTCGGACGTAGCAAATCGGCCATCAGATATGCATGGGCCCACTGGCCAGAAATAGATGTTGGTCCACTAAGCGAAGTGGAACCATGGACCGGGAGTGGACATGGGTGAGTCCACTAAGTAAGGTGATGATTGGAGCGTTACAACAAGACTGAAAAATTCTGATGGATATGAGACGAGAGGAGATGGAACGGGACATGATAAAACAGGACAGAGACGTATTTTCCGTTCTAATGTAGATACTTCTAGGTTATATACGTGTAATAATCCAAAGTAAAACAAAACTTAAATTCTATATTTAAAATAAAATAATTATATAAAAATATTATGCCCGTGCTATAGCACGGGTTACTACCTAGTAACAATTAAAACGAAATTTATGGCATATGCTCCTCCAACAATTAACCCGGACTTATGTATAACAATTAGTTTTAATTAAAAAAAATCAAATTTAACAAAATATTTAATGTCAATGGCATGCTTGTAAATAAAAGTTCTAACTATAAGATTTATTTGCTAACTGTATCAGAAGATGTATATATAGATAAAAACCCTGAAACATTAAAGTGGTACTGAGGAGTGTTAAAAATATACCGTATGTAATAATATCTAAATTTATATTATAAATGAATCATTGAATTTAATTAATTATTTAAAAAAATCACAACGAAATTTAAACGAAAAAAAATACTTTAATGTAGTTTCGTTATTGTAATTAATAAAAAGCAAATCAAGTTTTATTATTTAAAATAAAATCTAACGGTGATAAATCATAACCACATCGATTTGCAGACCATATATCTTTGTTATACTATTGGATCATGAAGACATAATCTTTTCACACTCCAACGTTTAACCAATCAACTCGTAAGTCGTAACACTATTTATTATAATTAGTAACAAACAGTGATTTCAAAATTTTACGAGTAACCAACCAAAGCTAAAAGAAAATTGATGTAATTTATCTTGAACAGGATTTCATATCTTAAGCGTATCAACTTCCTTTTGGTTTTGATCGGTTACTTGCAAAATCTAAAATGGCTGCTTATTATTAACGTTCAAAAAAGTATAACGATAACATTACATGAGGAAACTATAATTTATGAATCTCAAAATTTAAAAGCAACTCGCTCACTAAGATTGCTTTTAGTGGAAGGTGTTTCATCCCATACTATGAAAAAATTAAAAAAACTAGGAAATCGGAGAAGTTAACTCCATGTCAAAAAAAAAAAAAAAAACCAACATTCCATCAGAATGAGTTTTTTTTGTTTGTTTTTTAATTTATTTTTAACCAGCTAGCTATAACGGAACCTTCCACCAATAATAATTTGGTTATATATATATACATATTAAAACATAAAGGGTGAGTAAAACGTGAAAACTATTAATGAACACACAAAAGCTGTGACGATAATAAACACATAGATGTCGTGAAGAAAATTAATACACATATAAGGTGTGTGCTATTTCTTTACGTGCGAAAGAGAGACAACTAGATAATTAATACCTTGATATGCATGTTAAATACTAACACATAGTTTACATGCATGTATGTACAATATTTTTTTTATTTTCCTCTTTTTTTTATTGATAATGCCCGATTCATACCCAATCTTTATTATGTTGGGTAACGTAGTTTAGCAAAGTCAAATTCTGGTGAAGAAAATAAAACCAAATATAACTAACTAAGAGAGTTTCCCGCACTTTTACGCGGGCAAAAACTTTTTTAAAACAATTATTATCTATTTTTTATAGTCAAATATATCAATAATTTAATTCTTTTATACGCTTCTATGGGCAGATATACTTTTAAATAATAGTTCAACTAATTTAAGAAACCAAAAAGTAAATTAATTATAAGACTAAAAAGGATTCCAACAAAAATGTAAATGGAAAAGAATTAACCAAAAGAGAAGCTATAATTTAATGTTCAATAATAAGGAATTGCAGTAATTTTTCTAATATAAATATAAAGTAACATAGTTAGGGGAATTATCAGTGAGCATACGCGACCAAATGTTTAACCCTAACAAACCTAACTTCTACTGTTGTGATTGAGCGCTTCTATATTGATAGCTTAGTATCCAAGTCAAACCTTCATAATTACCTATAAATATTTAACATTTCGAAAAATAGAATTTTCTCGAAAAAAAATATTTACAAAAAATTGTGGTATTTATTTTCCATGTTTTAATAATTTTAAATGGGATACGATTATTTTATTCATAATTTTTCTAATTTTCGTTTAAAAAAAGAAATAATTCGTTTTCTTAAAAAAAATTATTTTTAAAAGTGAAAGAAAAAATATTCTTTAAAATTACTCGTTTTTATTTTCAATATATATACAATTTTAATTGTTTTATTTGTTCATCCACCTAATTATAATTGTCAGGACCTTTTGTCTTATTTAGAGTATTTGTTCTTTCTTTTGGTGACAGAGTATCCAACCGGAAAAACATGGTTTTTTCTGGATATTTGCAACAACTCTATGAAATTTTGTCGGGATCACAAAAGATTGTGTCATATCTTCAAAATTAAATGAATTTTTGTAGTATATCCTCTCGAGATTTTCAGTTCAAACCATCATAATTATCTATAGAAATTTAACATTTTAGAAAATAGAAGTTTTCTTGAAACAAATATTTACAATAGATTCTAGTATTTATTTTCTATTTAAAAAAAAGAATAGGATATGAATATTTGATTTCCTTTAAAAAAAAGTGAAACAAATAGTCTGTAGAAATTTAATATTTTTAAAAACAGGGATATTATCAAAGAAATATTTGCAATATATTCTAGTATTTATCTTCTATTAATTTTAAAATTTAAATGAGATATAAAATTTAGATTTCTGATTTTTCTTTTTTTATTAAACAAAATGAGAAATTTGCAATGTATTATATATTATTTATCCATCTAAAGCAATTTCAAATAAACAATAATTATAAATTGTTAAAAAAAAAACTCTTCCTAATCTTCCTTAATCTCTTTCTTTCTTGAAAAACCTCTGAGATATGAAGTCCTGAATTTAATTCATATTCCTTTCTTCTTCTTTCAAACAATTTAATAGATAAAAATATCAGTCACAATTTTCTATTATTTTTTAAACAATAAGCAGAATTATAATTGAAATTCCATCTTCTTTCTATTTATTCAAGAGGGTAAATAATTTATTAGGCACAAAGATTATATTATTATTATTCAAAAAACATAATTATAATTTAAATCTATTTGTAAATAGAAAGAAATCCAATTTTTTAGAAAATTACCATAAATTTTCCATAAATAGAATCCAATATAATTTTTCTGCAACTATAACATTAGAAATAAAAAACATTAGCATCAATATTACTTTTAAAAATTAAGGATTCGAGTTAACAAAGTTTAATACCTGAATTTCATTATATTCAGTTTTATAGATCTACAATTATGATAATCCATGAATTTACCTAAAAAAAATATTATGAGTTTATTTCAAATTACCAAAGAATAAAATAAAATACAGAGAACAACAAAACATACATGTATTAAAAGATGGAGAAATTGTTTGATCTTGATTTCCAAACAACCACTACAAAAAGAGGGAATGAAAAATTAGAATCCGAGGAATCATATAAAAGACCAAGATTATAATTCAAAATAAATTGGGCACACATATTATATTATAAAAAACAGAATTATAATTTATTAGGCACACATATTATATTATTTAAAAAAAAACAGAATTACAATTTAAATCTGTTTGTAAATAGAAAGAAATCCAAGTTTTTAGAAAATTTCCATAAAATTTCCATGAATATAATCCACCATATTTTTTTCTGCAACTATCTATACTAGTATTTTTGCAGCAGTTTTTGCTCAAAAATACTAATAAGGAAAGTTTTTGCAATTAATGCTATTAATGCAATTAATTCTGTCCCTCTAGCAATTTTATATGGACCTCTTAGTATTTTATGGGCCTCTTGATAATTTATAATTTAAGGGCCTCCATTAATTTAGGTTGTAGACAAAACGATGTCCAAAATTTCATAGGACCCACGAAAATATACTCTTTTGTTAATAATCTAGACAAAATTTCTGGAAAATTACATTGAAATAACTATGACAATAATGATATTCTCAATTGCCAAAATGTGTCTGAATACAAATGAGTAGACCCTTGATTTATCAGACATTCAAACTTTAAAAACTTTTATTTGGTTTATTCCGGTTCTTTATTTTAAAGATTTTTAAAATGTTAAATATGAAAAATATTTAAAACTTTTAAAAAGTTAAATATGATAAATATTATACCGTAGATACACAATAAATATTAAAAGTTAAGATGATATAGTGTGAGTTAAAATATATCCGGACGGGGTTATATAGCGGGACAGGTTTTATCGATATTTATATAAATAAAAAAATATCAGTAATTCGGTGTTACACGGGTAAAACATCATTTTATTATTTTGTTAACACTGTCAGTATCAGAGAAAAGACATATGTAATTATAGTTAAATAAATTTTATATAAAAAATAATTTCTATTGCGGTATTATATGGTTTATTTAACAATTATTATATAATTATAACATATTTAACTAACAAATACAATTTATAATTTTAATATTTTGATTATAAATAATTTTGCCACGCGGTGTACCGCGGGTCCTAATCTAGTAACATTAGATAAAAAAACATTAGCATCAATTTTATTTTTAAAAATTAAGGATTCGGGTTAACAAAGATTGAAACAACCTGACCCGTTTTTTTAATAATAATAAACCAACAACAAATCAACATGCACAGCGGAAGACAAACCAAGCCAACACTAATTTAATATAAATACAATATCAATCATAACTAATATAAACCAGTAACCTAGTATGCTACTAAACCAAGTTCCATCATTAACAAACATAACCAAGACCAACAACACATAACCAAGACCCTAGATCTGTAACATCCGTGTTCCAAAATTATATTTTGGGTTGTGTTGCATAAATCAAAGGAATAGATTTTAATTAATTTTGGTTTAATTATTAGTTTAATTAGATTAAACCAAAAGCTCTAGACATTTTTAAAAAAGTGTCGCCTCTTTTGTTTTGAAGGAGTGTCGACGTTGGGAGTCTCAGAGAAAGAGAGAGAGAGCTTTGGTCGATTTGGTGTAAAGGAGAAGGAGAAAGAGATCAACAAAGCTTTGTCTTAGAGAGAAAGAGAAGGAACAGAATCGTTAGAGTTTGGGTGGAAACAGTTTCAATATATCAAATCGTTGTCAAATTTAACGAAATTTGGTAGAGTTAGTATCAAGCCTTTCATAGTCATTCTTCTTTTTACAGAAGTGGATTTAGATTTAAACTCGATGAGTTATTGGCAGTATCGTGAAACACGTTTTCTCATACGCAAGTTTGGACCATCGAGGATTGTAACTAAGATCGTGGTCGCTTCTGATTTCCGATCGGCACGAGATTTTGTGGGAAGCTTTGTGACATCTTGGGCTAGCCTTTCACTGGAGAGATTTGATAGTGAATGGTTGGTTTTTATTTTAGGGTTTCGTTTTAAAGACTGTTTTTCTGATGTTTTTGTCCAGTTTTGCTATAAAGTCGTTTTTGGTTGTGTGGATTGTTGTAGGATGTTTTTGGAATGTTTCAGATGCGAGGAGAGTCTCTCGTAGTTATATTTGTTGTTAGAATCAGCTTGTTAAGGTGAGTGCGTGATCATGAGCTTATCTGAGCGATTGGGTTGTATGACTTGTTTTGTGTGATGATATGTAGGTGTGGTGAATGTGTTATTGGGGGACATGTTCAATGACTGGTTTGTTATGTTTTATTTTTGGTTGTACTCTTGATTTGCTTGTGTGTATAGCTCATAGACGGGAGGATCGCCTCACTGGGTATTTCTGGTAATACTCACGCATCTCATTGTGTTTGTGGTGCAGGTAATGAATGTGTAGCGATGAGAAGGAGAATGATCTAGGGTCTCGGTTATGTGTTGTTGGTCTTGGTTATGTTTATTAATGTTGGAACCTAGTTTAGTAGCATGCTAGTATGGTTACTGGTTTATATTGGTTATGACTGATATTGTATTTATATTAAATTGGAGTTGGTTTGGTTTGTCTTCCGCTGTGCATGTTGATTTGTTGTTGGTTTATTATTTGGGTTATAATTATATATTATGGGGTATTTCATTATATTATTATTATTAAAAAAATGGGTCGGGTTGTTTCAAGATCATCCTCCTCCTCATCGCCATGATTCCACGCTACACATTAGCACCACAAACACAATGAGATGCGTGAGTATTACCAGAAATACCCAGTGAGACGATCCTCCCATTTACAAGCTATACACACAAGAAAATCAAGAGTACAACCACAAATAAAACATAACAAACCAGTCATTGAACAGGTCACGCAATAACACATTCACCACACCTACATATCATCACACAAAACAAGTCATACAACCCAATCGCTCAGATAAGCTCATGGTCACGCACTCACCTTAACAAGCTGATTCTAACAACAACTACAACCAGTTAAGACTCTCCTAACGTCTGCAACAGTCCAGCAACGCCCTACAACAAGCCATATAAACAAAAACATCAGAAAAGAACAATCTCACAAGTGAAACCATGAAATCAAAACGAACCGTTAACTATAAAATCCCTCTTGTGAAAATCTAACTATCGACGTCACGAAGCTTCCAACCAAATCTCGTACCGATCAGAAACCTGACAAGACCACGATCTCAGTTAAAATCCTGGATTGTCCGAACTCGCGTCTGAGAAAACGTGTCGCACGAAATTGCCAATAACTCATCGAGTCTAAATCCAAATCCACTTCTGTAAAAAGTAGAATGACGATGAAAGGCTTAGGAATAACTCTACCAAATTTCGTTAGCTTTGAGTATGATTTGATATGTCGAAACCGTTTGCTCCCAAACCCTAACGATTCTGCTCCTTTGCCTAACACACCAAAATCGAACCTCCTCTTCCTCACACCTCTTCTTCACAAACAAGCTCTCTTATTTCTCTCGACAAGAACGACCACAACCCCAAAAGAGAGTAGAGAAGCGTGAGTTATAGAGAAAACTAGGATTCTTTGGTTTAATTAAATTAAACCAGAATTTATCTAAACTGGTACTAAACTAATACTAAACCAATACTAAACCGATTTCACCAAATTTCTGATATAAACTCCAATATTTCATTAATTTCTGGGACACGGACATTATAATTTCCCCCTCTAACAATATTTTTGTCCTCGAATCTCGCAACACCATCCATCCGCCAAGGACCTCTGTGCAACCGTCACCACGGCCCGCACATCCTCCGACCAGACTGAAAACCGTCAACCAAGGCTTACCGTGCAACTGCTGCCACAACCCGCACACCCATGTGACCTAATGTCCATAACACCCTGACCCCCACTGGTCAGCCCATCATGACTCCACCGGTCAGTCCATCCTGACCCCACCGGTCCACACAATCCTGACTCCACCGGTCAACAAAGTTCTGACCCCCCTGGTCAACACTAAACCCGGGATTGAACCACCATCAACCCCGACATCTACATTCGGTCACTATGCTTATTCACACGTCGTAGACATTATTTGCTCCCAACTCATCCACTCTCAGGTCAAAACCTTTGAGCCATACCAATCTCACTCTAAGACAAACGTCCTCGAGCCATATCGTCTTACTCTTGGGTCGTCACCCTCAAGATATCGGTACCAGGGGAACCACCATCCTCTCCAGAGAACCACCGTCTCCCAGGAGAACCACCATCTCCTCTGCCGCTCTCAGGGCCCACCACCCCTCAAGCTATCGGTATACAGGGGAACCACCATCCCCTCAGGAGAACCACCATCTCATTATAAGTTGTTCAGAACCCACCGTCTCTAGACCAAACAAGTCTTGACCTTTCTAAGCACCTCCCGACGAGAATTACCTCTCGTGGTTCGCGTAAAACATCGCAATGTCTTAACGAGCACCATATACTCCTTCCCGAATACCATCATGACCACCACCAGGTCGTACCGGAAACATCCCCCACATCTCAAAATAGTTTCCATACACTTTCCAAATATAACAAAGTTCTAAATCCCATAAATTTTCCATTTTTAGAAACTCTCTATAGAAACTTTCCATTTTTAGAAACCCCGAGTTATTTCCTTTTTTCCACATGACACACGAGTCATAATCTATACTAAATAAAAGTATGAGCTATAAGCTTCTAAGACTGTCCACATAGGATTTAAAACTACCAATAGGGATTAGCCATCTCACTAATTAACATTTTTTAAAAACACAAAACTTTCTATATTATTAAGACTTTTTTAAAAAAAAAAAGTTTAATCGATGGAAATAAAATCTATATAATAAAATATTTGTAAATTAGAGTTTTTGTTTCCAAAATAAATAAATGATATAAAATTAATCAAAATATAAATATTTATATTTAGTAAAAAATGTTAAATTGATAAACAAAAATATTTAAAATAAGATTATTTATAATAAAGTTAAAAGATAATAAGTAAAATATATGGAAATAAAATCTATATAATAAAATCTATATAATAAAATATTTGTAAATTTAAGTTTGAAAAAGTTTAGTCTATGGAAATAAAATAAATAGAAGAAAATATTTGATAACTAAAATCTATGGAAATAAAATCTATATAATAAAATATTTGTAAATTTAAGTTTGAAAAAGTTTAATCTATGGAAATAAAATAAATATAAGAAAATATTTGTAAATTTAGGAACAAACATATAAATGTTAAATCGTTCATATATGCTAAATCATTCAAATAAAATTTTCAAAATTTACAAAAACTCCTTCTAGCTTAAAACAAAAAGGGAAGAATTCTACTTAGCAGCAAAAAAATAAAATAGGAAACCTTACAAATTCTAAATTAGGTGTATTTGTGTAAATAGGCATGCATCTAAAACAGAGAATGAAACAACCTCAATATAATTGAAAACAATAGCTCTACCAAAACTTCTTCAATCGTCAAGCACATCGTCCTCTTTTTTTCTTTTCTTTTTGACGAACAAACCCCATATATTAAGTTATCGGAAGATGGCTTTCTTTGGGAGAGAGCCACGACGGAACCGACGAGCTTACATGGGAAAAACAGAAACCTCGTGCTCTTGCACATTTTGCAAGTTTATCGGCACGGATATTTTCCTCTCGGGAATAAATCTAATACTAAAACTAGCAAATCTATCCCTGAAATGAATAAAGTCCTTCAATTCTAATGAAAAGGTTGGCCAATCTTCGATATTAGACGTCATCAATAGGAGGTCTGAGCAATCCATAGCAAAAAGAGCTTTATCCAATTCTAAGGCCAATAAGCATCTCATAGCCCAAACAAGTGTGTCCAACTCTGCATGTAAAGGTGATAGGCTATGTTGCGATCCTTTTAGCCCCATGTGTATGATTCTATCACCAATAGGCATGTCGTCCTCTTCAAGCTCATTGAATTACAAAATATGGCACCTGCAACTTCTCCTCTTTCAGCTTCATTACTTCCTTGACTTATGGGGTTCGAACTGCTGCTCATAGACCAGAAGGTACAACTATTTGTTTGATTATTGATATATTGCGAAGTGGACAGTCCGCTAACATTATGAACGCTGTTGGAAATCAATCGGTGAAGACATGCCTTACAAACAACGCAAGATTTTCAACTTTCAAAGGCTACACCTAGAAAAGCCTGATCTTCAAAAGTATACTTTGATTGAGATAGAGAAGATAATGCACCAGTATGAATGATAAGATTATCCATGGCAAAATCACTTTTTGACCAGCGTGGCAAAATACTTTGATTTTGTGTTGGTGGTTGAACGTGAAGCAAGATTCCGACGTTAATACGAAAGAAGCATAGATGGATGAACAACTAACTTAACCAAAAGACATAACCAATACTATCAAACTCTCCGACAGACGGTAATCAGACTAATTCCCAATTCATTTGATCAAAAGGGAAGAAGAAGAAGAAGGAAAAGAAGCTTACAGTGCTGTCAAACGAATTCCCAATTCCCAATTCATCTGATCATTTATCTAATCCTCGGCCTTTTTGGTAGCGTCGGCAGCCAACTTCCCTAATTTCCCTAGCGTGTCCTTAATCGAATCCATCGTGTTTGCCACCAAACCAATATCAATCACAGGATTAGGATGCAAAAATCGGATATAGAATAAGAAGAAAAAAATAGAGACAGGAGAAACGTAAGGATTTAATTCAGTCTTGAGAATCGTCGTAGGTGAGCCGTGAAGAGACGATGTTAATAACTCTCTGTATTTGACTTATGCAACACCACCCATCTGGTTTGTTAATAATTTTTAATATCCATTTATAATTTCTTATCTAGACATCACCCAAGAAAAAAAAAAGGAAGACAATACACACATGTACTTATATTGGTAGTTTAGTAGTTTTTTTTTGGTATAAAGTATGTATAGTAGTTATTTCTAATGTTTTGTCAAAATATTTTTATAACTGCTTTACTAATAGGCTAATAACAAAATCTAACATTTTTAAATTTGATATTTCTAATCGCAAGCAAGAGAAAATGACACATCATATTTTTATAATGTTTTTCTACAATTCTACTATTCTAAAATTACATAAATAATGTTAATAAATTTTTATTTAAAAATATGTTAAATTGAATTTAAAAAAATTATAGTAATTTGTTTTATTATTAGATATCAAGTATAGCTATTAAACAAAATAAGCTTAAAAATATTTAAAAAAAATTATATAAATATACCCGCGCGTAGCGCGGATTCAAAACCTAGTTCTATAAAAGAAATTCATCTTAACTTCTCAGAAATCCATTTGCAACATCGACTTTCACACATCACCCATAATGCTATTTCCTGATCCACCTCTTTCCAACACTTTCAATAGCCCACTGCACTTTCCGCACAGAACTAAAACACACACAACTAACAGCACAGAAAACAACTTACCGTGGAATCTCGTTGAAGGCTCGAAGAGGATGATACTAGGACTCCATACCACAAACAAATTGACTAACTACTCATAATCAATTCCATCACATATCATTATGCATCCAGCAACAGGAAAATAATTCCACCAATTAATTCTCTAGACCGCTCTAACACCAATCCACTTAACTGCCCTAGAACCGTAAGGGCTCTGATACCAAACTGAAACAACCCGATCGTTTTTTTTTATAATAATAATATAATTAAATACCCTATAATATTTAATTACAACCCAATCAATAAACCAACAACAAATCAATATGCACAGCGGAAGACAAACCAAACCAACTCTAATTTAAAATAAATACAATATCAATCATAACCAATATAAACCAGTAACCTAGCATGCTACTAAACCAAGTTCCATCATTAACCAAGACCAACAACACATAACCAAGACCCTTAATCATCCTCTTCCTCATCGCTTTGATTCTACGCTACACATTACCTGCACCACAAACACAATGAGATGCGTGAGTATTACCACAAATACCCAGTGAGACGATCCTCCCATCTACGAGCTATACACACAAGCAAATCAAGAGTACAACTACAAATAAAACATAACAAACCAGTCATTGAACATGTCACTGTGAGAACTGAGAACGAGCTTCTCCTTCCGAAGTGATTTAAATTGTGGAGGAGCTTATCGCCGTAAAACAGTTCCGAACTGAATTGAGAGAATTTGAGAATTAGAACTTGTATTGCTATTGCTGGAAAAAATATTCGATCCCTTACAACTGACACCCCCCTTACATATTTATACCGACCAATTTATTACTAAATTAATGCACCATTAATAGGACGCGATTTGCGCGGTCTAATTAATCATCTTGAATGCGGGAATCTTTGACCGGGACCGAGCTGCGAACTGGCCAGCACGAAGCATCTCCGCGCTCTCTTCCTTTCTCCGGGCTTGATGGGCCGATCACTAATTCGCTCTTGGCCCAGTAGACGAACCCGGCCTAGGCCCACTCACCTATTGTCCGAGATGGCAGATCGTGGGTACAACAGTTGCCCCCCAAGTCTCCCGAGCTGAACAGTTCGGGGGACTTTTAACCTTCAAGCGATCAATTTCGGGAAACTGAATATTTCCCATATCTCCACGATTTGATCGTGGTAATGATGGGATTTGCCTTCCCGAACAAGACTCGGGGCCCACTAGGTGGCGTGTTAACTATAAGAGAGAGAGAAAACGGTGCGAGACCTTTCACTTCCCCAGGTAATCATTGCTCCCTGGTTCCGTGTATAAAGGTAAACTCGGCTTCTCTCTCTTTTACTTTTAATCCCCAATTGTGCTTGTATTTTCTGTTCTCCAATTTTCTTTCTTTTCCTCTGTAAACTTCTTCACTCTTGCCGGAAAACCCTTCACTCTTCCTGTATTTCCTTGCTATCTTTACCGGAAAAGCATGTCTCCACCGAAATCCTCATCGGGAAAAACCGCAAAACCCTTGATTCCGGGCGTTTTCGGCCCCCACCAACCGTCGAATCTTTCTGCAGAGAACATAGCCGAGATTAGAGGATCCACCGGGATTCCGTCGGAGGTGGAAATCAGATTCCCGGAGGCGCATGAGTCTCCGGAGAACCCCCCTCCAGGGTACTGCTGCGCGTTCGAGATTTTCTTCTCTGCGTGCGGTCTGTCATTCCCCCTTCCCGAACTCATCGTGAAGATGATGTTCGAACTGGGCTTCGCTCTTCCTCAGATGTGCCCTAACTTTGTTCGGACTGTCTTGTGCCTGCAAACTCTAGGGGAGGAGTTCAACTACCAGCTGTCATTGGCCGACTTCCTCCAGGTGTACACGGTGAAGACTGGTCGTACCAAGGGCATGCTTTACGTAAGCCCGCTTTCCGGGCTAAAGGTCTTTGACGATCTGCACGAGAAGGATGAAAAGTGGCGGAAGTCCTACTTCTTTTTCCCGGTTAACGAGCTCACTTTCGGCCACCGCGTGAGTTCGCACGTATCGAAGTGGACTTCGGAAATCGGTAGAACGAAGTTCCTTGCTAGGTCCAGGTTAGGTGTTGCTTGTTGTCAAANGGTACAACAGTTGCCCCCCAAGTCTCCCGAGCTGAACAGTTCGGGGGACTTTTAACCTTCAAGCGATCAATTTCGGGAAACTGAATATTTCCCATATCTCCACGATTTGATCGTGGTAATGATGGGATTTGCCTTCCCGAACAAGACTCGGGGCCCACTAGGTGGCGTGTTAACTATAAGAGAGAGAGAAAACGGTGCGAGACCTTTCACTTCCCCAGGTAATCATTGCTCCCTGGTTCCGTGTATAAAGGTAAACTCGGCTTCTTTCTCTTTTACTTTTAATCCCCAATTGTGCTTGTATTTTCTGCTCTCCAATTTTCTTTCTTTTCCTCTGTAAACTTCTTCACTCTTGCCGGAAAACCCTTCACTCTTCCTGTATTTCCTTGCTATCTTTACCGGAAAAGCATGTCTCCACCGAAATCCTCATCGGGAAAAACCGCAAAACCCTTGATTCCGGGCGTTTTCGGCCCCCACCAACCGTCGAATCTTTCTGCGGAGAACATAGCCGAGATTAGAGGATCCACCGGGATTCCGTCGGAGGTGGAAATCAGATTCCCGGAGGCGCATGAGTCTCCGGAGAACCCCCCTCCAGGGTACTGCTGCGCGTTCGAGATTTTCTTCTCTGCGTGCGGTCTGTCATTCCCCCTTCCCGAACTCATCGTGAAGATGATGTTCGAACTGGGCTTCGCTCTTCCTCAGATGTGCCCTAACTTTGTTCGGACTGTCTTGTGCCTGCAAACTCTAGGGGAGGAGTTCAACTACCAGCTGTCATTGGCCGACTTCCTCCAGGTGTACACGGTGAAGACTGGTCGTACCAAGGGCACGCTTTACGTAAGCCCGCTTTCCGGGCTAAAGGTCTTTGACGATCTGCCCGAGAAGGATGAAAAGTGGCGGAAGTCCTACTTCTTTTTCCCGGTTAACGAGCTCACTTTCGGCCACCGCGTGAGTTCGCACGTATCAAAGTGGACTTCGAAAATCGGTAGAACGGAGTTCCTTGCTAGGTCCAGATTAGGTGTTGCTTGTCGTCCCGTCTCACCTTTTTGCTGTTTCTTTTTCAGATCACTTTGAGCGCGGATTGCTTTGCCCCACATTCGCAGAGTTCTTCTCGAGGTTCTGCAGCCAGGGACAGATTGCTTGGGACTCTTTTTCTTGCGAAAGAATCAGAGAGTCCACGGCGAGGCTCGGAAGGCGTTCTCTCGTCTGTTCCACCCCCTTAAGCGTTTCGGAGATGAATTACAGAGAAGAAAGGGCGTGCCGAGCTGCCGAAAAAGAGGCAAAGAAACAGATGGCGATGGCCCTCGCCGAAGGCAAAGCTCGCATTTCTAACAGGAATTCCGCCGTTCCCGAGGTGAGCGGGACTTCCGTGCCTCCAGCTGGCTCTCCCGAGCTTGGCACAGAATCAACAAGGGCTCCTGCTGGCCCATTGATTCCTTCTGTGATTGTCATTGCTGATTCTAGCGATGAGCCACGGGAGATCGCTGCTTCCCCCCCAGCACTGAAGAAAACCTCTGCTGAGGCCTCCTGTCAGCAAACTGATTCATCAAAGAAGAGGAAGGAGCCTGAGACCGCCTCCTCTTCTCGCGAAAAGGGGCGAGCCCGCACCGGCCCATCAGGGGATGAGCGAAGTAGATCCAGCTCGAAAGACAGGGGTCCCTCCTCGGAGAGGAGATCTAAGGAGGCCCCACCGCCAAAAGACTCTGGAGATTCCTCTGGAAGAAACCCTCTGAGGGAACGTCATTCCGCCCGAGGTAAAAATTATTATTTTTTTTTTTTTTACTGTTCGACAGTTGATGACTGAAATGATTTTGCTCGAAAATATTTCAGTCCCCCCTGCATCCCCAGCCGATCTAATGAGGAGCTACATTCGACCCGGAGTTCGAATTCCGGGATTTGCTGACATGACCGAGGTCAACCGTGCGAATTTCTTTTGCTTCGCGGATAAAATCGGCGAGGTAAGTATATATATATATATTTTTTTTTTACTAAGCTGCCATTTTCAGCTAATGATCGAGTTTAACTCCTCGGTGGCTTCCTATGAGGAGCAACTGTTCGCTTTCCCGTCATCTTCCGAAGTGCATCTCCTTCAAGAAAGGTTTGCCGACCTAGAAGCTCAGGTAAAGGAATATGCCCGTCTGGAAGTCGAAAATGCTGACACCATAGCGAAAGCTGAGCGGATCCGAGCTCGGATGAAGAAGGCTGAGGTAGAGGTGCTCGACCTCGGGGTTGCTAATGAAGACCTCCGCGACAAGCTGAAGAAGGCGGGGGACCTTTACTTTGAGGCGGCGGAAGATGCCAAGGCAGCAAAAAACAGACTGCACGAGATCGAGCTCCGCAATCAGTTACTCGAAGCTGGCAACAGCTGCGAGATTGAAAGGGTACGGAGGGAAGAAAGGCAGGCGATGAGGCGAACTCTCCGCCCCTTGGTTGAGGAGGTAAAGGTCACTTTCGAGGAAAGGGAGAAACTAGCCCCGCTCAAGATCCGAGCTGCCGAGATCAGGGCTAACCGAATGCTGGTCGAGGAGATCTCCAGGGGCGAGATCCAAGATATGGAGGCCGAGCTCGGGCTCCTGAAAACTGACGAGGAGGAAGCCGACGAAAAGGTTTCAAAGGTAACTCCCCGTGATCTCGACCTCGCTGTATTCTCAGACCTCTTGGCGGATACGCCCGATCTCTTGTGTAACGAGAATCCGCTTAGCGTCACGATCGATGAGTCTGGTACTAACCTCGGGCAGATCTCGAATCAGGGGTTGGACGACTATCTAGCGAACACCAGGTCGGAAGGGGAGCTCGCAGAAATGGGCCTGGCCTTATCCGAAGCGGCGTCAGATCCTCCCCTCCCTAATCCTTAGTTTTTACTTTGGGGTTGTTTTGGCACGAGTTGCCCCCCGTTTGTAATTTTTATTTTCAGACTTCTCTGGAGTGTTTTGGTCGTGGTGACCACTCCATAAAAAATTTTGTTATTCCATGCGAACTAAATTTCCACAACCTTTGGTTTTGAAAAGATGACGAGCAGAAATGAACTCGAAGTGAGAACTTCGGTTAAATAGTTCGAAAATGGCACCCAACCCTAATAAGTAGAGCTAGGTACGAAGTGAATACTTCGGTTTAAGAAGAAATTTGCGAAACTACGCTTTGATTTTAAAGCGGAATACGAAGTGAGAACTTCGGTTTAGAGTTTTCGCAACAGTAAGCTTTTAAGGTAAAGCTGAGTACGAAGTGAGTACTTCGGTTTAAGAAGAAATTTGCGAAACTACGCTTTGATTTAAAAGCGGAATACGAAGTGAGAACTTCGGTTTAGAGTTTTCGCAACAGTAAGCTTTTAAGGTAAAGCTGAGTACGAAGTGAGTACTTCGGTTTAGGTTTTGCGAGGTTAACCTCGGCTTTGATGGATACGAAGTCAGACTTCGGTTGTTTGTTTGTTTGTTTTGCGTACCATTATTAACAAAAAAGTTTAAGAAAACTTTAAGTTTTATTAATATGGATAGCTGGACCCGAACTGGGCTGCCTACGTACCCTTATCGGGATCAAGCTGAATCGTAGTTCGATACAAATAAATTAGCTGTAAAAAAGTTTAAGGTGTAGAGAATTCCAAGACCTCGGGACTGGTTTTCCCTCTGGATCCTCGAGCTGATAAACTCCATTTCGGACTTCGCGAGTAATTCTGTATGGTCCTTCCCAATTAATTCCCAGTTTTCCTGCATTGAGCTCCTCGGTATTTTCATAGACTTTCCGGAGGACAAGGTCGCCCACTGCCAAGGGCCTGCCTCGGACTTTGGAGTTATAGTATCGAGCTACCGCGTTCTGGTAATTCTGGATCCGAGCTAACGCCTGGTCCCGACGCTCGTTGATTGTATCGAGAGTATCCTGTAGGAACTCCTCATTTTCCTCAGCTCGGAGTGGGTTCAGTGAGGTACGGACTCCGGGGACCTCTATGTCAACTGGGACTACGGCATCAACTCCGTAGACCAGGGAGAAAGGTGTTTCACTAGTGGCCCGGCGAGGTGTTGTTCGGATTGCCCAAAGAACACCCTGCAGCTCGTCTGGCCAGCGCCCTTTGCGAGAGTCGAGCCGTTTTTTCAAATTAGCAAGAATAACCTTATTCATCGCCTCGGCCTGCCCATTACCTTGCGGGTAACGCGGAGTTGACTTACTGAGTCGAATCTTCCACTTCGCGCAGAACTCTTCGAACTTCGAGGAGATGAACTGCGGACCATTGTCCGTGACGATTTCGTGAGGGACCCCGTAGCGATAGATTATATTTTTTAGCACGAACTGTTCCACTTCGTCGCTTGTTACTTTCGCGTAGGCTGCTGCTTCCACCCACTTGGAGAAATAGTCAGTAAGAGCGAGCACGTACTGAACTCCTCCTGGTCCCCGATGTAAAGGACCGATGATATCCATCGACCACCTCATAAATGGGTAAGGTGCGGACACTGAAGACAGGAGCTCGGTAGGTTGATGAATTGACGGGGCGTGCTTCTGACACTTCTCACAAGTCCGAGAATATTTTTCGCAGTCCGTGACCATGGTAGGCCAGAAGTAACCTTGCCGTTTGATTTTGAAAGCCAGAGTCCGCCCTCCGGAGTGATTTCCATTGGGACCATCGTGGACAGCTCGCATCAGCATCGTGGGCTCTCTACCAGCTACACAAGTTAAATAAGGACCAGCTACACTTCGGCGTAGAAGTATTTCGTTGTGAACGCAGTACCGCGCACTAACGATCTTGGGCTTCCTAGCTGCCCATTTGTCAGCTGGGAGTTCCCCTTTTTCCAGGTAACCCCAGATCAGGCTCCGCCAGTCATCTGTCCCCCAGCTGTTAGAATTCGTGCCGCTAGGAGCAGCATGTGGGATAATAGCTCGATTGTCGACCGGTGAGCTCGATTGGTCCAGAGTTGAATTCGCGTCTACCTCAGCTTGAGGTGGATGAACTTCCATCGGAGTGGGCATAACGGGAGCCGGATCTTTTGACGGTAAGGAGTCTGCAGCCGCCTTACGAGCTGCTTCCTCAGCTGCCAACTGTTTTTTAATCGCCTGAGTGACGACGTTTGAACTCTCTAGACGGATACTTGGGAACTGGATGACTTCGATGGGGATAATCCTTGTCATCGCGGGATCGGAGGTTGATGCCAGAGATGCTAAAGCGTCCGCGGTGGAGTTCTCACTTCGTGGGATCTTAGTGATTTCGAACTCCTCGAACTTAGTGACTAACTCCCGGGCTGCGGACAAATGGGCTTCCATACGACCATCCTTTGTCTCGTACTCCCCCAAAAACTGGTTTGTGACCAGCTGCGAATCGCAAAAGGCTCGAAGTCTTCGGACACCAATCCCCACTGCGAGGCGTAAGCCAGCTAGGAAGGATTCGTATTCGGCTTCATTGTTGGACGCGCTGAAAGCCAAGTGAAATGACTGCTCGATCACTTCGCCTGTAGGAGAAGTAAGGCGGACCCCAATTCCTGCTCCCGTCTTGGAAGAAGCACCATCAACGTACAATGTCCACGGGGCTTCGCAATCGCCGCTAACCAAAGAGGCTAGTGGGAGTTCGATCAAGAAATCAGCCAACACCTGCGCCTTAGCACAGGTTCGAGTCCGGAACTCGATGTCATATTCACTCAACTCGACAGCCCATTTGGTTAGCCGCCCAGATTGGCTCGGGCTATGTAACACCGTTCGAAGTGGCTGAGTCGTGAGGATTACGATCGTATGGGACTGGAAATAAGGCCGCAGCTTTCTTGCCGAAGTGACCACTGCTAAGGCCAATTTCTCCATCATAGGGTACCTGGACTCTGCTCCAGTGAAAGACTTGCTGATATAAAAAATT
>NC_025696.1:12341029-12386923 GCF_000633955.1 Camelina sativa
ACTCCGCTGACTGCACTGTCCGATACGGCTACGTAAAGGAAGAGCGGCTCGCCGAACTCGGGCTTAGCAAAGACCGGCGGTTCAGACAGGTAGGCTTTGAGGTGAGCGAAGGCCTCCTCGCACTTCGCATCCCACAAGAAGTTTTTTCCCCCTTTCCGTAATAGCTGGTAGAAAGGGAGGCATTTGTCCGTAGATCGAGAAATGAAGCGGTTGAGAGCTGCGATCCGTCCGTTAAGGCGTTGCACTTCGCGCAAGGTTCTAGGAGAACTCATAGATAGGAAAGCATTAATCTGCCTTGGGTTTGCTTCAATTCCTCTTTCTGTGACGATGTACCCCAGAAATTCCCCTGATGGGACTGCAAAGGTGCACTTCGTGGGGTTAAGCTTCATCCCGAACTGATCAAGGATGTCGAAGCAAACTTTCAGATCAGCGAGGTGCGAGCCAGCTTCCATTGATTTTACAAGCATGTCGTCAATGTAGACTTCCATGGTCTTCCCGAGCTGATGCTCGAACATTCTATTCACCAATCTCTGGTAAGTTGCTCCCGCGTTCTTTAACCCAAAAGGCATCACTTTGTAGCAGAAAATCCCGCGGTCCGTAATGAATGCAGTCTTCTCCTGGTCATCCGGGTTCATTAGGATTTGGTTGTAGCCAGAGAAAGCATCCATAAAAGACATCAGCTCGTGACCCGAAGTGGACTCAACTAAGCGGTCAATATGCGGAAGTGGAAAGCTGTCTTTGGGGCACGCCTTATTCAGGTCGGTAAAATCGACACAGACTCGTGACTTTCCATTCTTCTTTTTGACTACCACCGTGTTTGCGAGCCACTTAGGGTATTTCACTTCACGTATCTGTCCCGCCTTCAGCAAACGTTCGACCTCTTTGTTAACGATTTCAGCTCGCTCAGGGCCCAACTTCCTTCGCTTCTGCTTCACAGGTCGGAACGTAGGGTCCGCATTCAGCTCGTGGGAAATAACTTCCGGACTGATGCCGGGCATCTCGTCTACGGACCACGCGAAGGTGGCCATTCTTTCTTTTAGGAAGGTTACCAGACTGGCCCGGAGCTTGCTATCCAATCCAACTCCGATCTTGATTTCCTGGTCCGGAAACTTATCATTGATGAAAATGGACTCAGTGAGGTCACCTTTTAGCTGTTTCCGAACTGGATTCTTGGAGACCTCGAGTTGTGGTTGCTATTGGATCAGGAGCTTGTGACTTGCAAGGTAACAGCTCCTTGTCGTCCTTTGACTTTCTAGGACCTTCCGAACTCCTTGCGGGGTCGGAAATTTGACGCACTGATGGTACGTCGAGGCCACTGCCTTCATCTGATAAAGCTAGGGAGTTCCCAAATAACATTATAGGCCGCAGGTCGGTCGAAAACCGTGAACTCCACCATTTTAACAACTCCTTGAGTGGACACCGGTAATGTGATTGTGCCCAAAGACATTGACGTTTCGCTAGTGAACGAGACCAAAGGTGAGGGCGGTCCGACGATGTGCTCTTTCCCAATACCCATTCTGGTGAGCGTCTCAAGGAATATCAAGTCTACCAAACTCCCAGTGTCAATTAGGATTTGGCAGACTTCGTGATTCGCCACGTCAAGCGAGATGACGAGCGCGTCATCGTGCGGAGTGTCCAACCCCTCAGTTTCTTTCTCGGAGAAAGAAATTTCAGGTAGATCACTTGCTATTATCTTAGCTCGCTTCGGCTGGGGACCAGTGAGCTTCCGCTGATGGTCTTTGATCGCAGTGATGGAGTTCCGAAAAAGACGCGATCCTCCCATTATCACGTCGATTCTTTTTTTGGGAGCTTCATTTCCATCAGACTGCTTCAGTTTCTTTGAAGGTGGAGCATCCTCATCCACTTCGGGAACCGTTTTTTGCTCCAATTCCTCGATTGTGACGTTTGGCATTTCTCCCGCCACATATTTTTCTGCGAGGAGGTGCATCAGCTTCTTACAGTCACGAGTAGAATGACTGTTGGTTTTGTGGAGCTCGCAGTACGTGTCCTCATCCCGGACCCACTTGTTACTTGGGAGTACACCACTCTTGGAGCGCGGTGAAAATGGAGGTTTGGATGGTGAATTCTTTGGAGAATTCTTTTTGGGAGATTGAGTGACTGCGAACGTGCTCGGGCCGGACTTCGGAGTCGTAGGCGGAGTCTTTTTGGCGGGCGCTTCGAACCGTGGTTTTCCTATCGACAGAGCGTTTTGTTTTTGTGCGGCGGTGATTTTTCTTCCTCCGCGATAATCCAGTTCGAAGCCCGGTGTAATGCGTCCTGAATGGTTGGGAACCGATTCACGGACAGCTCTTCGCGGAAGCGAGATTCGTGCCAGAGGCCGTTCTTAAGCGCGGCCAGGGGAGAGATTCTCCTTGAACTTTGTTATGTAAGACCGGAGAGATTCTCCAGCCTTTTGGCTTAAGTTCCAAAGCTGAGCGTCCGTCACCGCAGTTTCGATTAGCCTAAAATACTGCTTGACGAACGAAGTCGACAGCTCGGTAAAGTTTGTTATGGAGCCAGCTGCTAAAGATGCGAACCAAAGCAGTACCGGTCCATTAAATGTTTCTGCGAAAAGCTTGCAGTACCCAGCGTCTGCTTCGTGGGGCTCGAGGTCCACCCGGCTAGCTGTCAGCAGGAAAGTCTTGAGATGATTGGTCGGATCTCCTTTTCCCTCGTAGCTCGAGAACTTAATTTTGCCAGTATCCTTGATGCGGACCCGGGCTATTTGATCGGAAAAAGGAGTTCGCCTCGACTCCTCGATCACTCGAAATATGTCTGGAGCAGAAGTGGTTGCACTTTGCATTACAGACCGCATGTCCCGGATCTCACTCTGCATGCGGAAGATCTCGGGATTGGTAGCATACCCCGAAGTGGAAATGTTTCCTTCGACGGGGAGAGGAAGGCGGACCGGGACCTCGGAAGGTCGGACGACGCCGGGCTGCAGCGGAGTGTGGCCACTACCAACCAACGGCGGCGCTGCTTGCATGTTGGTCTGAGGTGGAAAAGAATCTCCCGGAGTGGCATCTGTTGCTGCCACCTGCGAGGTAGAAGGTGGAGTCACACCGGAGAAATCCAAAGCGCGTCGACGTGGGTTTTGGTCAGTGGACAGGAGATCGACCCGATCGGCGTACGCGCGGTGGGAGGCTGAGAGGTCTGCTACGGACGTCGTAACTTCCTCCAGACGAGTGGAGATTTGACCCTCCAAGTTGTCGAATCGTTCAGTGAGAGCGGCGGAGGCGGCTTGCTGACGGTCGAATTTTTTGGACAAGTCCTGCAGGAGCTTCTGGATCACCTCTAAGGATGCCTCATTGGGAGAGCTGGTTGCCATAGCGGTGGTTGTGTGAAACGTACTTGCGTGTGAAGTCGGAACTGACGAGAGTCAGGCGATAAATGCCCTCCTTCTAGCGCCAAATGTGAGAACTGAGAACGAGCTTCTCCTTCCGAAGTGATTTAAATTGTGGAGGAGCTTATCGCCGTAAAACAGTTCCGAACTGAATTGAGAGAATTTGAGAATTAGAACTTGTATTGCTATTGCTGGAAAAAATATTCGATCCTTTACAACTGACACCCCCCTTACATATTTATACCGACCAATTTATTACTAAATTAATGCACCATTAATAGGACGCGATTTGCGCGGTCTAATTAATCATCTTGAATGCGGGAATCTTTGACCGGGACCGAGCTGCGAACTGGCCAGCACGAAGCATCTCCGCGCTCTCTTCCTTTCTCCGGGCTTGATGGGCCGATCACTAATTCGCTCTTGGCCCAGTAGACGAACCCGGCCTAGGCCCACTCACCTATTGTCCGAGATGGCAGATCGTGGGTACAACAGTCACCCACTAACACATTCACCATACCTACATATCATCATACAAAACAAGTCATACAACCCTCTGATTTTTTATAAGTATTTTAAAATCAGTGAATGAATAACAACTTATTTTTATTTGAATTTTCAAATCAATGAAAATCATAAACTAATTAATAACTCCCTCGTAGTTTAGAAGATGATAACAAAGTGGGTTTAGTCGCTGATGGAGTGATAAGACGGAAAATAGTTGAACTAATTTTAAAAAATAATATCTCTCCGTACAAGCTTGCGGGAAACTGGCTTGTACATACTAAAACTAAAACTAACAACACCCCGTTAGATCTCTGTATCGAAGTCCGAAGAGATACAAAAGTTGAACGTTTTTAAAGATTACAACGGATGTAAAAACAACCAAAATAAGAGTAAAGTAGAGATGGCGAAGTAAGCGGATCTTTAGAGGAAAGGATAGACGTCGACACGTCAGCCCTGCATAGAGCGGTTAATAGATGCTTTGACAAAGGTAGCAGAAGATGAACCCATTTTGAAAATCCTGGCATTCCTCTCCTTCCAAATCATGTAGGCCAGAACTTGGAGAAGTAACTTTGGATTATAAATAAGTGATGAAGCTTTAGGAGGGGTCGTAATCTGAGCAATCCAGGTGGATATAGAGATCAGGTCAAGAGGAGGATTAGGCCATAGTCTTGAAGACAAACCAACTCAATGATCTGCTAAACTCACTAGCAAATCCCTCATATATCAAAAGAGAAGCATTCTCGAATAAAAGCTTACGTGTCGTCGCCAGAGTTCTGTGCCCAATTTATTATTTGCCTTTAATATTCTATAATATTACATAAAATCATTGCTATTCAATTTATTTATAATTTTATATACATAATGTTTTGTTCCTATAAATTCTAAAATTGGCAAATATTATTTAAATATAAATAAATATTATCCCTTACATGTTTTTGAAATTATTTTCAAAACCTATATATTATAATATAGTAAAAACTTATAACATGAGATGTAAAAAATATATATTTATCTCATATTTTCAAAAATATAAATAATATTATTTTTTATTGTTTAAAATTTTTTGACAAAAAAATTTGAAATTAATTTTGAATAACAGATATTAAAAAATCTTTAAAAAACAATTTGATGGCATCTTAAATTTATTTTAAATTATAAAATATTTAAACTTATGCAAATCCTAATTTTCAGTTTTTCATATAGAATATTTCTGATATATAAGCCTAACGTATATTAAAGATTCCTTAATTTCAAAATTAACATATTAAAATATATATATATATATATAATATTATACCTCTTATGGAGTATGGCTATCGGGACGGGTTTGACCCGCTTAAGAATTTAGGTCATTCATTTTGAGAAGTTTTAATCTTTTTGATGGTTTTTATCTGTTTCATAATTTACAAGTTTTATACAATTATGATTAATCACCAATTCGGTAAATGTTAGATTCGGGCATGTTGTTTTGTGAATCTTAATTTTATACTGAAACCTTTATTATGTCAAAAATCACAAACTGAATGATACCAAACTAATATAAATTTGAACTGTAAATGATTTAACAAATTATTCTATCTATAAATGTAACTCTATGTGTGCATAATATTACAAACCTTATAGTAAAATCAGTCACGCATGTACGTGTAGATCCATACCTAGTAAGAGATACTCGTGGGATTCTTCACCTGAAGAGCAGAGAACAACCATTCCTAAACTGCAAAATGTGTCCCTAGTAGGGAGTCGATCAAGGAATATTTTCTTTTAAATTTTAAACTTTATTACTGCAAAAAAAAAATCTGATACCGAATCTTATTTAATATATTTAAGATTAATTAAAATGGATGTAAGATTAAAATTTAAGATAAGTATGAGACACTAAATCCAAAATATAATTTTCTTTTAATATAGTTTAAGATAAGTATTTCTAACAAGTTCTCTTTAATTATTTGGTTAATTTTGAGGTAAAACATATATAATTTATTTATATGACTAAAAACAACTAGGATATATTTTTTTGAAAATTAATTAAGTAATCAAAATAATTATATATATATATATGCGGTATTAGCTTTAAATATAAATATACCCAAAAATCATTTAGTACACTACTATTTTTCATGATTATATAGTGTTTGAAATCCTGGAAACTGATATTACCTTGAACATCGTTTAAAGGAGAATTAAACATGAGAACACAAAAAAATATAGACAAACTAAGTGTGTTTATGTGTTTATGTGTTTACGTGTTATGATGCAACTTGTGTTTATGTCATTACGCATGTTTACACATGAAAGTGTACATATACACAATGACATAAATACAATTTGTATCATAACACGTAAACACATAAACACATCACATTCTGTTATGTTTAATTGTTTATGTGTTGAGAAAGTTGTGTTTATGTCGTAATATATATACACACATGAGAATTGTGTAGTTTCAAAGAAAACAAAACACATGAGAATTGTGTGTTATTTGTTAACGCCCTAAATACCGACAAAATTAAGCATTGATTGCATGTGTGCAGTGCCAGATCGAGACGTAAGGAGGTAGTTAATTACTTTGAGCCACTAAAATATATTAATTTTTATTTTAGATAATAGATTGAAAGGGCACAGATGATCGTTTGGTTGCTGTGAAACAGTACTTCACTTCTTTCGATTAGCAAACGGTTTAAGGCTAAATATCTTATCGTTATTATGGTTTTTTTCTTTGGAAAATTCTTGAGTTGGCCTCTACTATTGGTGTTACAGTACTGGTGAACTCTATTTATTTCATGTTTTTCTAACCAATCATAATTTGTTACCTAATAAAAATTTAATCAGAAAGTTAACATAAGTCACTAAAATAAATGTATCATTGATGTATTATAATTATAAACGAAGTTACATTTGGCTTGGGTATATAAGAAAATGACTAGAGTTTAAATTTTACAATCAAACGAGATTGATGTTCTATTCAGTTTATGAAGAATAGTTCGGATTTTGATGTTACGATTAAATGAGTTTATATGTCGATTTGAGTAAATAAAAAACGGTATAGGTTTAGATTTTACAACTAAACGAGCTTATATGTTGGTTTGTATTTATAAAGAAGAATTATGATTTAAATTTTAAAATAAAAATAATTATATATTGGTTTAGGTTTAACTAAATTAGTATTTTCTTTTAATTTTTTTTGTTAAATGTAATATTACATGACACATTATTACAGGCCTGGGCAATCGGCCAAAACCGTTTAAACCGAACCGAATAAACCGACGATTTCGGTTTTCGGTACCAAACCGATTTACTGTTATAAACCGATCGGCGGATTTATAATTAGAGTTCGGTTATCGGTTCGGTTTGGTTCGGCAGACGATAACCGATCGGTTTTCTCGGTTAAAGGAAACACCATATAAAAGACAAAACCCTATATTTTTTAACGCATCTATGTTTTCTAATCTCTTCCGCCTCTCTTCACAAAGAAACCCTCTTCTTCTTCCTCCTTTTACTTCTTCTTCTTTGTTCTTCTTACCACTTGAAGCCATCGTTTCAATCCTTCTTCTTTGTTCTTCTTGTACCACAAATGGATATTGAGCAGACTCACGTCCAACCCGATTACATAGCCGAAGAATTGGCACCCAAGGTATGCATCTCACATGGTCTCGAACCTCTCTTATTGTGTCATTTATTGATTCAGTTAGTGATTTATTGATTCAGTTTGTGATTTACTTCTCTTTTTCTTTCGTAGATCTGTAGTTTGCGCCTGTGGACTATAGCATGACCTTGTCCTTCCAGTCCAACAATTGGATCTCATCTCGAAGATAGAAAGGGAAGTTTACCGTCGCCTTTGCTGTCATCGTGGTTCGCATCGCCGTCGCCGTTCCTGCCGCTGGCTCACCATGAGCAATGTATCGAAAACCCTAATTGTTAATGTGCTGGGCCTGTCATTTTGTTTATTGTAAAATTTTGTTAATTGGGTTTCTAACCAGTTTGTATTTAGATTTGTTTTTTTTGAGCCCATTAACTTTATTTTGGTGTATTTCGGTTAATATTAACCGAAATAGAAAATATATCGGTTCAATTTGGAATTGATTTAAAACTCGAAAACCGACCCGAATAACCCGATTACCGAATAACCCGAACCGAAATTTAATTCGGGTTATTTCGGTAAGATTTTTAGATAACCGAAATTTCAAAAAACCGATTAAACCGAACCGTTTAACCCGTTTAAACCGAATGCCCAGGCCTACATTATTATGAACCAAAACTTGTTCTTCTCTTTTCCAAAACACGTTTTCATTACTTGGCTAGTGGCAAGACACAGGTTGAGCAAGAGAGACAGGCTCATTAGATGGGGAGAGGCGGTTCCCTCGGTGTGCCTTTTATGTGGGCTGCATGATGAGACCAAACAACATTTATTCTTTGACTGTAGGTTCATGGCGGAGGTGTGGAAATATTTTTACTCAAAGTCAAGGGCAAGGGTTATATATCCCTCCCTCCGCTATTGTTTCAGGATGGACTGAGGTGGATGAGGAACCCGTCTAGAGACATCAATGTGGCAATCATACTAATACTCGCTTATCAAGCCTCGATTTATATACTCTGAAAAGAAAGGAACTCACGACTGCATACTACAACTTTGAGGATCCCGAGTGTCGTCATTGATGGAGCCTTTCTCAAGAAGTCAGAGAGCGGGAAGCGTTTTGAGTCCCCAAGGAGACTCCCTTCTCATGACTTGGTTTGGTACTTTTCACAACTAATGCGCTCTGGGGTGTAAGGTGTTGGTTTGGTTTGTTGGCCGGACCGAATATATTTGCTGCCTAAAGCAAAACTGCCCATTAACAAACCGAAATAGAATTAAATTTGGCTAAAGTCTGCTTGAGGACTCGAACCCGACACCCATGATGCTTTTAACATAGACTTAGCCACTGTATCAAAGGAATTTTTTGTTACATGATGCCCTTAAATTGTTCATATATTTTTGATGCCTAAAGCATCTGCTTGTTGGGCTTTAGCCCCGGCCCTGTTGTGTAGGTGTGCGTGCGTTTAGAACTACTGCGTTGTAGCTGCCTAGCTGGTAATATGAAGTAAGGTTTTTTGTTCTTTTGCAAGCAGGAGAAAGTTTGTTTCTTACTATTGGGCCTGTGACCGGATTGGGCTTATGTCTTGTAATATTTTCTTTTAACTGGAAATTTGTTTCATAGTGTTACCAAAAAAAATGTAACTTTTTCACATGGCATTTTAGCTGAAGCTTACATATATAATCAAATCATTAAGATGGTTTAACTGATATGCTTGGCGAAAGTCTGTCCAAACCTACTATTAAGAGACGTGAAACATGTCATGCGCCTAAATTCTTCTAATCTTCAGTGAAAAATAACTTAAAAAGTTTCTAGAAACAGTTGATAGATATCCTCTATACCCAAAATACCCTTGTCCGGACATCCACGAAACTAAAGGGGTATTATCATCATTCTCGAAACAATAGCCATTTCTGCAAAAAAGCTTCACCGTCCACGGAGCCCATCTCTCTCTGAGTTTTAATTTTCAAAGACGGAGAAAAAGCAAGCGTCTTTCCTTTTTTAGGGTTCTCTGCTCTGTTCCTGCAAGAATCTTAAATAAACCCTTCTCTCACTCTCTCTCTCTCTTCCTCTCTCTCAGTCTCAAATCTTATCTCTTTTCTCATTCCAAACCTCGAAAGAGCTAAAACTGTTAGATGGCCTTTGAGTTACCAAACGACTTCAGGTGCCCGATCTCCCTCGAGATTATGTCCGACCCAGTTATCCTCCAATCGGGTCATACCTTCGATCGGGTCTCAATCCAACGCTGGATTGACTCAGGCAACCGAACTTGTCCAATCACCAAGCTCCCGTTATCAGAAACCCCTTCTCTAATTCCTAATCACGCACTTCGTAGCTTAATCTCAAACTTTGCTCATGTGAGTCCTCGGACTCAACAAGAACACTCTCACCAGTCTCAATCCCAAGCTTTAATCTCAACCCTCGTCTCTCGATCGTCTTCTAATGCATCAAAGCTCGAGTTTTTGAGCCGCCTTGTTCGTCTCACGAAGCGAGACTCGTTAATCCGAAGAAAAGTTACTGAATCAGGCGCGGTCCGTGCGGTTCTGGATTGTGTTGACTCTGGTAACCAGGTTTTACAGGAAAAGTCTCTGTCTTTGCTTTTGAATCTTAGTTTAGAAGATGATAACAAAGTTGGTTTAGTCGCTGATGGAGTGATAAGAAGGATCGTTGCTGTGTTACGTGAAGGTTCACTTGATTGTAAAGCCATTGCTGCTACTCTGTTAACGAGTTTAGCTGTTGTTGAAGTGAACAAAGCTACTATTGGATCGTACCCTGATGCAATCTCTGCTCTTGTTTCTCTTCTCCGGTTAGGGAATGATAGGGAGAGAAAGGAATCTGCCACGGCTCTTTACGCTCTTTGCTCGTTTACTGATAATAGAAAACGTGTTGTGGATTGTGGGTCGGTGCCTATTTTGGTTGAAGCGGCTGATTCAGGGCTGGAGAGAGCAGTGGAAGTGTTGGGGCTTTTGGTTAAGTGTAGAGAAGGAAGAGAAGAGATGAGTAGAGTGAGTGGGTTTGTTGAGGTTTTGGTTAACGTTTTGAGGAATGGGGGTTTGAAAGGGATTCAGTATTCTCTGTTTATACTCAATTGCTTGTGTTGTTGTAGTCGAGAAATCGTTGATAAGGTTATGAGAGAAGGAGTTGTAGAGATATGCTTTGGTTTGGAGGATAATGAAAGTGAGAAAATCAGAAGGAATGCTACTAACTTAGTCCATACTTTACTTGGGAATCCAATGACTTCATGACCTTTGGGAGTGTGATTTGGTGCCGAAAATGGAAGTTGAAAGGATCGGTTTTTGTTATTCCACGGCGGTTTTGGGGGTTATAGTTGTCTGGTTTTGGTTATCTGGTTTGGATATGGAGGTAAGTTTGGGGTTCTCTGTGTTGGATTTTCCCACTTGTAGTTCATGTACAAAAAGAAAGGAAGAACAAAACAAAGGTTCAAAGTTTTCAACAAAGCAATATGCAAAGGCTTTTGTTGTTTTTTTGTTTGTCTGTACATTAAAGAAATAAAAGGATCATACATAGTAGTTTTTACTTCATGTGCTTCAAAATGTTCATCATCAATAGTTTTGTAATCTTTTTCGATGTTTTGATCATCGAGCATTTCATTTTCAAGAAGTTTAATCTATTCTCTGTTGAATCTGAACCCTTTGTTGCAAGTATTCTTACATGTAATGATGCGACGATGTACAGAATGCCATTAAACAGTCAAGTTCAGGTACACGTAATTTCTCATCCGCAATCATCTTAAATCGTCAAGCCTAACATTTTTCCCCATGATTTTACGTGAAAAGCATTAGTAGTAGCACTTTGGTTGGTTATAAATTCACTCTATGTACACATAGATACTTTTTGCTAGTTGAATCACTGTGTCGGTAGATGCATAAACAGTAAGAATCATTGTTTCTTCAAGTCGATTCAGAACAGTAAGAATTTGATTGATATCTAGTTGGTTTAAAGGCTTTAAGCATTCATGGATCCAAGAAAATAAATTCCCGGATCTTTTTTTGCTTTATTCGCCTAAGAACTGTGATGATTCCATAAGACAAACCTGTCTTTTTAACTACAATAGTCACTGGGACAAACCAGTCAGTGTACTATATGATTCCATGTCTACTCCATTTAGGTTTTGTTTTCTTATAATTCAATTGTGGCGTGCTAGTAGCAAAAGCATATGGTCTCTGTTTAATTCGCCACAATGATTTTAATTTTCCTTCAATAAAAGATGGGTTATGTTTTTCTTTTTCTGACTCGTGCTTTTTTTTTTAGAAAACAGTGCTGAGATACTGCTTTTTGTTTTCTTATTCAATCATATGCCTTGATTTGAGGACACACAAACAAAAACAAAACAGAGTAGTGTCGTTTGAGACCATGAAAAGGAGCTGCTTTTATTAAAGTAATTGTTTTTCTAATAAAGATCTACTTAGGTGTCGACTGGTTCTCTCGTGGTAGCGGTTGCTAGCGATTGGTGTCAATCACACAAACCGCTTCCAATCGCTCACAGCCGCTCCCAATCGCTCTCAACCACTGAATTCCAAAAGCTGCTTCCCGCAAGCGTTTGCGGTTGCGGGCGTTTGTGTTTGGATTTTTTTTTTTTTGAAAAAACTTGAAACAAATCAATGATAATGAAATATTTTTTATATATATCTTTTACCTAACTATTTTATTCATTAAGGATGGGAGAAAATGAACTACGGATACGATTGAGAATATTAAAAAATAAACATTTGGAAGAAAATAAGATTTCAATTAACAATAACCCAGAAAACTTAATGTAAATTAATGGCACATTGCACATAAGTTCAAAAAAATCTAAATAAATATAACATTTCATCAGAAATTTAAGAAAATAAGATTATTTGTGAAAATTATAAAAACAAATCACGAGTGACTCTTCTCAACTCTCGCTTGATCATTACTACTGATGCAAATACTGCCTCACAGAACTTATTGAGTGTGTGAGATTTAAGAAAGAAGATCTACGATCTAAAACATATGTTTAGTCATTTATCAAATTACTTGATTAAAGTTTTGGTAAAAAGTCAAATGCATAAAGTAATAAGTATTTCACTATGAAATTTATTTGTTTTTTAAATAATTATTTTAGTATTTTTAATGAATTTTAATTATAAATCAAGTTTAGTAAAGTTTTTGATATTTTAAAACATTTATATAATAATATATCACACTTATTTATGTTCCAACCGCTATTGCACCCGCTGCTCAACCAGTCGTAAACCTCCCGCAAACGCACCAATTTTAGACCGCTAAACCAGTTGTTCAAAACGCTTAATAACACTTGAAACCGCAATCGCCCGATTCCGCAATCTCCCGTAACCGCAACCGCAACCGCAGCGTTTGAACCAGTCAAGCCCTTAATTGAGATTTTAATTACCTAATTTATAGTGACAAAAAACATCATCTAATTTGTCTCTCTAATCCTTTTTGGATTTAAAAATCGTCTAATTTGTCTTTCCCTAATCTTTTTTTTTTCTTGAAACTCCATAAAATTCTATCTAATTTGTCTCTAATCCTTTTTGGATTAAAAAATCATCTAATTTGTCTTTCCCTAATCTTTTTTTTCTTGAAACTCCATAAAATTCTACACCATTTTTAGGATTCTGACTGTATTATTACAGAGTGTGAAAAAGAATATATGTGGAATCACGAAAATGTGAGAAAAAAAAATCGCAATTTAAAATCACGAAATTTTGTTTGTCTTTAATATGACAGAATAAGTGAACATAATGGCCATTCTTACCAAACAAAAATAGTGACCATAGTACCATAAAATTGTATGATTTGGTAAAAGCAGCAAAAAAACACAAAATTATATAATCTTTCCACGGGATAGCTCTAAATTTGTAGGAAGTAACGAAACGAGACATCACGTTTTTATGAACAACTCAACATCGGACTTTACAGTTCTTAATTTTAGAACAAAGCTTATCTATGTGTTCATGTGTAATGTTATATTTTTGTTTCGTTATAACAGTCTAATTCCAGAAACTAGATGTGTCCAAATGCTGTGGAGGGTTGGAGAAAGTACTTGAGATCGGCATCAGACAAAGACCACGGCTTCGAAGATCTTGTCTTGGACTACAACCTTGATCATGAGTACTATTGCTTGATTTGCCTGACCACTAGAATTTGAAAGAATCTTATTATGATCGTAAGCAAAAGAACAAAAATCAAACTACTAATTTGATTTTGGATTATAGAGTTGTTTAACCGTAAACTAATTTAAGTACCTGCTTCTGTTCACCAGATCCTCTAGAGTTCAGGTGTGGATCACTCGAGACCTTTTCCTATATTAAAAAAATATATATAATTTATATAACAGTTAATTAAACTCAAAAAAAAACAAAAAAAAAACTCAACAATTAGTAATATTTTATATATGTGAGATTCTCATGCTTACAATGATTTGTTCTTGTAGAAACTTGATGTACTCTATAGCATCTTGGAGGACAGAAGCAGTGTCTGTCTGCATAAACGTAACCATCAGAAAATAATAATTAGTAGAAAAAAAAACGGAAGTAAATAAGTTTCCTAATTAAGTATGGCTAATTAGTTGAGATATTATTAAGATAACAGATCATAAAGAAGACAAACCTTGCCAAAGGGTGAAGCTAACTGCTGAAGCGCGGTGATTCGATCTCCAAGTTTCTCTTTACGAACCTTATCAATCAAAATAGTTTAATGAAATTAGAAATAGTTTTGTGCATGGCCATGGATATAGGGTTTTTTTCACTTTTAAGGTACTTTGAGTTATAATTTCTGAAGAGTGAAATAAGATATTTTGTTATACTAACTTTGAAGCTCGGAAAATGAGATGGTGTCTCAAGTCTTGGCCTTTTTAATGGCTGTGATGACTCAATATCTTCGTGTTCTTCAGTTTTCTCACTTGCTCTCTAAAATTAATTGGTCACAACAACATCAAAATCTACCGAAAGGAACCTCGTATAAAATTATACAATAAAAGAAAATAGATTGATTAACGTACCTTGCAAGTAACCAGACTCTTGCAGGATTGCATGTTGTCGTCCTTTGGTTTGTCTTTGGTCTCGTGATCGAAAACTGATACCATTCTTGATTCGTCCAAGAAAACGTCATCAAAGAAGTGAAAGCTTTCGAATAGTTCTGGCTTCGGGCAGTTAGGAACCAATAATTGTTCATTAGAATCAAACAATCCTTCTAGAAAACTATTTATCGGATTGAATCTTTCTTCTTCATGACTGGAAACGATAATAAGAAAAAGAAGGTCAGGAATCAAGATCATGATTTACGTACGTCACATAAGATATACATGGACTTACATATTATATTGACTCGAAACGTAGGTTTGTGAGGTGGAATCGGTAATTGCGTTGCCTAAAAATGTGGAAGTATCAAGATAGTTCTCGTTGTAGGTTTTGGCATCGAGGGTATCAATGTTTTGCCATTCATATCGGCCGCTATCGACGAAAATCTCTGCGGAACGAGGTAGAGAACAGCCGGGGAAGATGCTGTTGGAGGAGCTCCACCATGCTCCGGTACAAAATCTCGCGGTGTCAAATTCTTCTGTCATGTCTTCTTAGCTACGTAAGCTGTTTGGTTTAGGTTTGTGTATTCTTTTAATTTCTTCCGAATTATTTGGGAGTTTGCATTAGACAATGATGTTGATGATGGTTTGTATTTATATGTGGCGATGAGCTTTAAGTCAACGACTTAAAAGATGTCGCGAGAGTTTCTATTTTTATCGGTAGTTCCTTAACTAACTATTAATTATTTGATCATATGATGGGATAAAGATAATGTATGTTATCAGAGTAGTCGATAGGAAGTTAGGTCATAAGCAAATTACGTTAAAAGATGTCATTTTTTTACTAACGGTACGTAAATTGTAATTTGAGTTTTGATTTAATCACTCATCATAATACTACGTCTGTAACCCTATTTTCTCAAACATTATATATAAACCGAATTTACATTCAACTGTTATCCTTCTTATTATCTTTATTATATGGTATAGTACTAACTATTCCTTCTGTCTCTCAAAGATTAATGTTTAAAGGTTTTCACGTAAATTAAGAAATAATGATTATTAACTTTAGATATTATTGTTTAACTAAAAATATTCTATATTTATAAACCAATAATTTTCAAATTTTCTTAAATAATTATTCTTAAAGTTTACAAAAGTTTAATATTAATTAACTTAAATTTTACAAAAATTTAATATTAATTAACTAAAAGTGGTAAAACATCAATTTTTGTGGATCAAAAGAAAATCACTAGAACATTAATTTTTAAGGGACAGAGAAAGTACTAAATTTTAATAGCTACTGAGTTGGAGATATTTGAAACTATATATGTTTTAATATGTTGAAGTATATGTCTAGCTAAGGTAAAATAGTAGGTTATCAAATTTTGATTTGAAGAGAAAATGTTTATATTTATTAGTGACTCATCGTATGGATATAGTATTTATTTCAAACATTATAGAGAAAATGCATACGAGATAACTACTGTTTTGGTGTTTTATTGATTTAATTTATAAATATTTAAAGGGTCCTTTCATTTATTAGTACATCATGAATGTTAACAAAATTGACGTCACTTTTACTTTTTGCATATCAAATCAATATCGATATAATTTTTTGTCGTCCACTTAATATTCATTTTTTGTGATGCTCGATGAATACGTACAAGAAAAAGGAAGTCAACGTTACCAAATCCATCGCAAAAGGGTTGGTTGGCTCTGGCCTCGTTTATTCCTTATACGACCAGTCGACCACTCATACGGATATCTATTATACACACGTACGTACGTGCGCATACCTGTCGACTTTTTCTACTTTTTTTGCATAAATAAGATAACTTCAAACAAATATATACCACACAAAAAATAAATACTAGAATTAATTATCTGAATTTGATCAACATCTTTACATAAATACAACTATTTACATATTAATAGTTAGGACGTAACCATATACTGTATGTACATGTACCACATCTTTTGGATGGCTAGTTGCTAATTCAAACAATAAGAATGTAGTTTTAATCAAAATAAATTGTTGATATTCGAATACGATCGCTAACAAACAATTATGTGTACATATATGGATTAAGTCATACCGTCTGCTCCAATCCACTTGGATTATTTTAGGGTTTGATCTCCTATATATTAATTCTAGAAAGATATCCAAAATACGCTCATGTCATATAGTTTGACTCAACAAATCATTTTAATATTTTTAGTCAATACATAAATATATTAATAATTGTAGACCTCTAGTATTGGTGACTTAGGTTACACACCAACTTCAATAGAAAGAATTGAACCAACTAAAATTATTATTGAACCAACCTTTACTGGATTTTGTCTTCATATGTCAATCAAATTGAACTTCGTTTTTTACACGATTTGAGTTCAACAGAATTTTAAGACCAACATTCTTAAGATCTCGAGATTGTTGATAGTAATTAATGATCTTAACAAAATAATGTGATGATTTACCTGTGTTATATTACCGAGTTAATAATTTTTTAATTTATTTAAATATTCACCCAAATCCGTCCATTATATCATTCTGTCATGTGATATTTTAAAAATTTTAAAACAGAAGTGGAAACTTCTATGGATGTTTCTAAAAAACTTATTTTGAAAACTCATTAGAAACTTATGATTATATTTTTAAAGTTCGCAATTCCATCTTTAAAGTTTAATGTCCCAAGTAAATTAAAACATGAAACTATGTATTGTTTACTTATATAAAAAACTCGAACTAATTTTACAATTTTGAAATTTTGAATACTAAACGTCTTAGTTTTCTAGTTTTTTTTTTTTAAACCATGCTTAGAAAAATGATAAAGGCATGCAACACACTAACACTAACTCCAAGCATTCGACCAAACATTAACCATTTTGGAGTTATTGGATTACCAATTTGATTAGTTTAGATAGCCCGTTAATTAGGATTTATAAATGAGATATGAACAAAGTCCCACCTAGGTTTTAGCAAACTTATTAGGCAGCGGGTTAAATCCTAGATATGTTATCCAAAAATATATTTAGTTTAATATTTTTTTATATTTACTTTTGTCAACATGATCTTGATATAGTAAAAACCAATTAAGGGAATAAATATTAGCAAGTAGTCGTCAATATGTATTAATATTTATTGCTGAAAGCTAATTACAAGACTACTTAAAAGTAATTAATTTCACATGTTATTCAAATATATATTTAGTTTAGTCCATTTTATATTTACTTTTGTCAACATGATTTTGATATGGTAAAAATCAATTAAGGATATAAATATTAGCATGTAGTCGTCAAGATGTTTTAATATTTATTGCTGAAAACTAATTACACGACTACTTAAAAGTAAATAATTTCATGTATAATCTTCATATATACACATATGATATATGTATGTGTGTGTGTGTTTGGTATAACATTTTTTTTTTGTTAAAGTATACAGTTTTTTTTGTCTCATGCAAGTATATACTGTTTAATTCATGATGATTTTCATATTCCTTAACAGTTAACGTTATATGTACACAATATCCAAATAAAATCAATAAATGAAAACTAAATAGACACTTTCCTACAAAATATTTTTTTCCAAATTTCTTTGAATGGCTACTAAATGCTAATAACTGCAACCGAGCAGGAAGACTAATCAACACTTTAGAAAAGTAAAAGTAAACAAAAAGCAAAAATATATTGTGAAGAAATCTCATGCATGTTGACCAACAAAAAAAAGGAACATCATATACCATGTTTTTGGGTTTATGCAAAATTGTATGCATTCCTATATACTAAATTTAACCCACAGTATACCGCATGCATATAAGTTTTATTATTATTTATATTTTGTATTGTATTTATTTATTAAATATTAGATATTTTCCAAATAGAGGAATAACTAAATTTTCCGATCGTTTGTGCGGCTAAATATTTATATTAATTTTTTAACCCGCAATATATACTTCATAACCATTTGTTTTTTATATTTAGATTATTTTGTTTAGTGTTGAGATTCTATTTTGATTTTTAAGTATTATAACAAAAAAATAAGAGATCTAAATACATAGTAAGTCATTTATACGCTATGATTAAGTCACATTTTTTCTAATGATTTAATTATTTTATACAATATTAGTTAAATCAACTTAATTTTTATATGTCAAATATTCTAATATTAATAGTGTGAACACATAATAAAATGAGAATTTTACCCGTATTAATACAAATTTAATAATATTTTATTAATTCCAACATATCGTCTTTATAACTCATCTACTTCGTATATCTACATTCATTTTTAGTACTAAACAGATTTTTTAATAACTTAGCTTCCAAATTTCTAATTTCCAACCTTACACAAATGAAATGATGAAACGTCGTCAACGTAAGAATTGGCCCATTGAAGAGCTGATTCATTTTAAGCCCATTTATGATAAAATAACGTGCCGGGTCGGACCCTAAAGAAAGATTTAATGATTTTTTCTTTAACCTCAACAAATGGCGGAATTTACTTTTGTTTCCACATCTTTTGTAAAGACGCTCCAAAGCCCCCAAATTTTGCTACTTAATGTCCAATATCCATCTACTGAGTCTGAGTTTGCTAAGTTATGATTCAGCCTCCAATCAAATTTCAGACTCTTTAAGCTGAACTAGATTTAGATCCATAAACCCTAAATCACATTCACATTCTTGTAGATCACTACAAATTTCTTAGAAACTAAACCAATCTCTGTTTTCTCACATTAATAATATCACATGATATGGAAGGCAAGAAGAATCTCATTGGCTTGTAACATAAACTCTGTTTCATCTGAATCAAATCACATAGTCTTAAACTGGAACAACAACAATGTAATAAGATCAATGAAAATCTTATTTGATCTAGAAATTTTCCAAGATGTAAAAAAACTTATGGATTGCTTCTCATAACTTCCAACAGAAAATCTTTGGTCTCTTCAACATCACAGAGCTCCTCGTGTATCTGAACTGAGGAAGAAATAAGAATTGCTCCACTTGATGTTGTTAGACTAATGTCGATGATCTCGAATCCGAGAAACCTCATAACCTCCATGTATTTAGTAAAGATCCCTGGTTTCTTCTCTGTTATGATCTTTAACCAAAACCTCCTCTCCCCAATCTTACACAGCTGCACATTCTCCTGTCCAAAAGAAACCAATTAGAGAACAGAACCGATCAAGAAATTGTATTGAGGAAACTAATTTAAAACCTCGATTCCAAGCTTCTTCATCTCTTCTTTTAGATGAATTGTTTCAAGTTCAGGTTTAATCATCGTCTGATCAGTTTGCTCTTCATCATCAATCTCAGGAGGAGCTTCTTCCATTTCAAAAAGCTTCTCTGAAAGACTCTGAACATTCTTCTGAAGCTCTCCTATGTAAGTAATCGCATCTTCAACAATACTCGCTTTAGTCATCTGAAAACAACAACAAAACACAAAAATCATCATAACCAAAAAACACACAAACACACAAAATCTGAGATATCGGAATTACGTACGTTGGTGACAATAGGGACATGAGATCTTAGAGCCATAAGCCGAACGTGTAGCTTCTGTCTTCTACGTCTCTCTGCTTCAAGATTTGGAGATTTGAAGCTCTCATCTTCTCCCTTATTCTCTTCCGTTACTTGTCTCCTACGGTTCATCCTGACTGGTTCTTGAAATATGCTTCCTCCACCCATTTTTATATTTTCTTCGTCTTCTCCTCTGATAAATATTTTTCAGACAAAAGTGTTTCTTTTTGTTTTTTTCTTCCTTATGTGATGGTGGTAAAAGACATGAGTTATATAGTTGTTTCTCATGTAGAGAGAAGTCTGTTGGTGGAGAGAGAAGAGAAAGAGAGAGAGAGAGAGAGAGAGAATCTCAGTCTCAGTTTGTTATATTATTGATGTGATTTCAGTTAGAGTCAAACATATATAATGAAATTACAAATTTATATTATATGTTTTTGTTTTCATTATACAGAAAAAGAGAGAGAAAAAAAAAAACAATTTATGACGAATTGAGGAATCTTCTTATTCAAGGGCTCAAAACACGAGTCCTCACAGACAAAGGAATGGTAACATTTCGAGTCCCATCAGTCCAAGTGAAACTACCAAAGAAATAACCAGTGTTACTCTTATGACTTGACGAAACCCTAACTTTAAACCCAAGTTTCTTCGTGTTCCAATCGAAAACTAGAGCCTCCGGTTCAACAACAATCTTTACACCTTCAGGAGGCTCCACCACGGCTCTATAAACCGAATCAACAGGTCCAACGTTAGTCACCGTTCTCGTGATGGTCACTTCTTCTTTAAGGTCTGGAATCGTGATAGCCGGGTAGTTAAAATCGAGTATAGACGGTAACGGAGACGAGCATCTCGTGGGTTTTCCGACGAGTATAGTGATTGCTGTCTCGTTGTAACCAGAGGCGCAGAAAAAGTGAATGTAATCGTCGACATTCATGTCATAGACAANCATCATCAATCTCAGGAGGAGCTTCTTCCATTTCAAAAAGCTTCTCTGAAAGACTCTGAACATTCTTCTGAAGCTCTCCTATGTAAGTAATCGCATCTTCAACAATACTCGCTTTAGTCATCTGAAAACAACAACAAAACACAAAAATCATCATAACCAAAAAACACACAAACACACAAAATCTGAGATATCGGAATTACGTACGTTGGTGACAATAGGGACATGAGATCTTAGAGCCATAAGCCGAACGTGTAGCTTCTGTCTTCTACGTCTCTCTGCTTCAAGATTTGGAGATTTGAAGCTCTCATCTTCTCCCTTATTCTCTTCCGTTACTTGTCTCCTACGGTTCATCCTGACTGGTTCTTGAAATATGCTTCCTCCACCCATTTTTATATTTTCTTCGTCTTCTCCTCTGATAAATATTTTTCAGACAAAAGTGTTTCTTTTTGTTTTTTTCTTCCTTATGTGATGGTGGTAAAAGACATGAGTTATATAGTTGTTTCTCATGTAGAGAGAAGTCTGTTGGTGGAGAGAGAAGAGAAAGAGAGAGAGAGAGAGAGAGAGAATCTCAGTCTCAGTTTGTTATATTATTGATGTGATTTCAGTTAGAGTCAAACATATATAATGAAATTACAAATTTATATTATATGTTTTTGTTTTCATTATACAGAAAAAGAGAGAGAAAAAAAAAAACAATTTATGACGAATTGAGGAATCTTCTTATTCAAGGGCTCAAAACACGAGTCCTCACAGACAAAGGAATGGTAACATTTCGAGTCCCATCAGTCCAAGTGAAACTACCAAAGAAATAACCAGTGTTACTCTTATGACTTGACGAAACCCTAACTTTAAACCCAAGTTTCTTCGTGTTCCAATCGAAAACTAGAGCCTCCGGTTCAACAACAATCTTTACACCTTCAGGAGGCTCCACCACGGCTCTATAAACCGAATCAACAGGTCCAACGTTAGTCACCGTTCTCGTGATGGTCACTTCTTCTTTAAGGTCTGGAATCGTGATAGCCGGGTAGTTAAAATCGAGTATAGACGGTAACGGAGACGAGCATCTCGTGGGTTTTCCGACGAGTATAGTGATTGCTGTCTCGTTGTAACCAGAGGCGCAGAAAAAGTGAATGTAATCGTCGACATTCATGTCATAGACAAGTCCCGGATCTTTGGCTCTTTCCATGTTCACGAGTCCTGCACCGTAGTCAAATGGATCAGCCAGTTTCCGTGGTTGTCCCTCCGCAAAGATTGGATCCCCGGATGGATCGGTCTTCCATGCTATAATAACAACATAACAGCTAATGTCAGATTAGATTAGCGAATGAATGGTGGTTGAGGAGAAATTAAAGACGTTTTTGATGATTTCAAGAACCTGAAGTCATAATAGCGGATTTAAGCGCGGCAGGTGACCAGTCAGGGTGTAAAGCTTTTAGTAGTACGACGAGCCCCGAAACAACGGGAGTGGCAAAGGATGTCCCTACGCCTAGGATATATCCTCCGTAAAAATCGGGGAAGGATTCAGAGGTAGCTCCTAAAATCGTCACACCCGGGGCTGCTATATCAGGCTGCATCATTTATTAATTTTCCAAAAAGAATTAACAGAAATCCTTGGATACGAAAGACAAGAAATTTCAAAACATTTGTTTAGAGAAAGAACCTTGAGAATGGCTGGAGAGATTGGATTAGGCCCTCTAGATGAGAATCCGCAAACTTGAGTCGCAATAGGACGTCCCACAAGCGTTTTACCTTTACTAATTTTTATTGTGGGAGAACTGAAGAGACCCCAAGCCATACGAGAAAATGATCAGTTTAACAGACTACTACTATGTGACTTGCAAGGATCAATCACTAAAAATACAAAACAAAGGATAATATGTACCTTGCCGAGCGGATGTATCGTAGAATCTTAGCTCCGACTTCATGGTCTACGTAGATGTATGGTTCTTTATACACAGCAGCACTTTGTTGATCAGTACTGCGTGCCACGATCATCCCCGAGGCTTTGTTGTTAGTTCCAGCCACCAATGCGCTTGTCATTTCCCAATCTTCTTTCACAAAAGTTAGGAAAACTTTTCCCGGTATGGGAGAGGTGTCGTTTTGATAGTCTTCGAGGTAAACTAAACCAGCAGATAATTCCTTACCTGTATGTTGAGCTTGACCCTGAAACAGTTTTACAGGAAAAGAGTTAAGTTTCCAAGACTGTTGGAACCCGGTGAAAAGACCTGAAAAAAAAAAAAACACATTTTACGTACTATCATGGTGATGTTATTTCCAAAAGTCATGTCTACATAAAAGGTACGGTCAATGTTAGTTGCAGCGACTGTGATCAACCACGGAGCTACATTAGACACAGTGGAAGCAGCGGGGCCTGTATTAGCAGCGCCAGCTACAACCGGAATGCCCTTCATCACTGCATGGAAGGATCCAAGCGCCATATCGTCCTCTTGGTATGGGCCAGAAGGAAGGATTCCGCCGATTGAAATCGACAATACATCAACGCCATCGTTTATGGCCTCATCGACTGCCTTGACCATATGCACAATGGACGAACCAAAAGATTCTCTATCCCAAACAACTTTGTACATAGCTATACGAGCCTTTGGAGCACCGCCTCTCATGACTCCAGGTGCAAGACCACCATATGAGACATTAGGCACGAATGAAGATGCTGCAATTGAAGCGACGGTAGTCCCATGTCCACTAAGACCTCTAGGGGACATATAATATTCTTCCTCGCTGATTCGTTCCCCAGGAAACATCTCATCCCAGCCATCAGTGAAGTACTTTGCTCCTACTAACTTTTTGTTGCAATGCTTTGCTGGGTCAAACTCCTCTCCAGCTACACACTTGCCCTTCCAATGTTTCGGTATCGGTCCAAGCCCTTCATCGTTAAAAGCCGGAGACTCTGGCCATATTCCAGAGTCAAGAAAACCAATGACAAGATCACTTCCCATGTTGGTCTCATGGAGAATTCCTTTGGGGAAAGTTGGCGAAAGGCCCAAATAATCATAAACTCTAGTGGTCTGCAACTGAACCATTCGATTTGGTGAGACACTGAAAACATCAGGACGGTCTGGATATGACATGAAACAAAACCAGAAAATGTGTCAGAAGCTTGTTTAAACAAATTCATCACTAGTTTCATATACTCTCAAAAACAAAACCTGAAAGTTGTTTAGCTTGTGAGTCTGTAAGCCTGGCTGAAAACCCGGAAAATCCATGGTGATAGTTGTAGATGATGGACTTTCGAGCAGCTTCCGGGCTTCATCATCATCAGTACACAAAATCATTAGCTCGAAAATTCATGAGACATCATCATCAGGAAAGCGAAATCAAGAACTCTGTTTCTATATAATATATACCTTTCGAAAACCGACTCCAACATCCTCTGGTGTGATTCAGAGACCAACTCAGGATCATCGTGTTGCCTCGCACCTAAATGAACTATATATATCTACCTCAATCCGAAACAAACAAACAAACAAACGTTTCATCCATCAATCACAATTTGACCAAATATAAGGACGACGAAACAAAAAGAAGAAACCTAGAGGACCATTTTACACATACCTTTCTCTTCTCATTGCTGCTTTCTTGAGAAAACACGCAAAACCCACAATTGAGAATGAACAAGAATACAACAAAGAGACAAGCTTTGGACCTTCCCTTCACAATTCCCATGTTTCTTGTGGGGAAGAATCGCTTCTTCTTTCTTTGTTGGTTTAATCCTCAAAGTCTACATTTTTCATTCTTCTTTAATAGTCTTCTTCGAAAACTTACAGAACAGCAAAACAGACATGAATAGCTAGCAGCAGGTAGTTTTTGCTCACAAAACCCAAAATGTCCAATTTTGACATAAGACAGTTTTATCAGTTTTTAGATGTAATAGTTCCCTGTTAATTTGGGGCTGTTTTTCTATTTATGGGATTAGATTATAATGATGACATACAATAGATTGGAAAAATCATTTTTTATTTTCTTAATAGATGATGTAGAAATCAAATTCGAATGAATAGGGTACTAGCAATTACACAATTAGGGTTTACAACTACGAACAATGAACACGATCGCAAATCCTATTCTATCATAGCAATTACACAATTAGGGTTTACAATTATCGCAAATCCTATTATATCATAGCAATTACACAATTAGGGCTTACTAAATATGAAGTATGAACAATGAACAATGAACAATGAACAATAATATTTCAAACTAGGTTAGGTTCGCAATTACTTCAATCAAAAAAAAAAAAGGAGAGGATAGAGAGGATAGAGAGAAAAGCTTAGGTTAGTGATGATCAACGAGGAAGACAATTAGCATTTGCAGTATCGATCTCTTTCGTCTCTATTAGCTTCTTCATCAACTCGCAGTAAATTTCTTCAATTAGAAAACAATCTCACTCACATCTCTCCTTCTTTTTTTTCCCCTAATCACAGTGTAAGAAGAATAAAGGGAATTTTATTAAAAATTATCATTTATGCCATGAACAGTGACATACTTCATTAAAAATGTCACTTTTTCTAAAACTTTTTCCCGGGTGCCACAGAACTTTCGTTAATTGACAAATTTGTCCCTAAAAATACTGAACAATAAAAAATAATTAATATTATTTTTGTTGTTTTTCTTTTGGAATTTTCATTCTCTCACATTCGATCATTCATCTTCTTCCATCTCTTTCTCTCTATCTCTTTCTCTCTCTTCTTTCCTCTCTAGAAACCTCCATATCCCTTCTTCTATCTCTAATTAATTTTGGTGGTCTTATCTAATGGAGAAAAAACAGAACCAACATCTGCCGTGGATGCCTCTGTCCTGAATTGTACTTCCAATTCTCATTATTAGGGTTTTGTTCAATTATTCAATTTTGTCCTTCAACAGTCTTAAAAATCTATTATACATGCAACAGAAGACAAAAGACCTGGGATCGAAATGCAAACAAGGACTCTCTTCTCGGAACCCACCATGTAAGTTTTTGATGGACCAGATCTACTACGTACCAACTCGTCTACCGTTATTTTGTCCATCACTTGAATAACTGAACCTTTAAAAAACCGAGTCTGATGTTCCTCCCCATTGCAGGCCTCATGAAGACTCATCTAGTAATCTGCCCTACGCGGAGGAAATGAATCAACAACGAAGGTAGTTATGTCCATCATTCTCCTTTTGCATTCAATTTACATGTCTACCCAAACATGTTGTCTATCAATTCTGCATTCAATGATGGACCAGATATGTCCACCCAAATATTTTTCTCTCACCGTTTTTTGGGTTCATAACTAAGACCATACAACATTCTCCCCATTGCAGTTCGGGCGAGGTCGCAGTGGCTTCTAATGTTCAGCCATCTTCTTATTGCAATTCCCCTAACAAAGCAGCCCCTTCTGGTATCGGTGGTCCATTGATGGACAACACTCCGACTTCAGTGTATATGTCTACCCATCCTTGTCTATCAAACCGTATTTAGATACATTGTCTTTGATACCATACAACTTTCTGTCCATTCAAGGTCGGCCGAGGACGCAGCCGATGTTGATGTTCAGCGATCGATAGACAACATAGAAATGTCAAGGTATATGTCTATATAATAGTGGACTTTCTTCTATTCACTGTGGACAAGAAACTAGAATTTATTCTCCACTAATCTTCTTTCTTCTATTCACTATTTGAGCTTGGTGTTATTTTGTCTACTGTTCTCGCCCTTATTGCTTTCCTCCTCGCAATCGGCATGTCCATCAACAACTTCAGAGGGTGATGTAATCTGCTGGACTTTCCACCCAAGTGTAGTAGACTTTTCATGTTGTCTATCTACTTTTGGTTTACTTTTGTCATGTTCTCTATCTTCTTTTGACTAGGCACCTATATGCACTCTCAACCTTTTGTCCACCTACCTTTTGTTGTGTCTATCAATCTATTTTATGTCTACCTTCATTGTTTTTTTTCTATCCTTCAGTTGTCTCAAGTGATCNGAACCCACCATGTAAGTTTTTGATGGACCAGATCTACTACGTACCAACTCGTCTACCGTTATTTTGTCCATCACTTGAATAACTGAACCTTTAAAAAACCGAGTCTGATGTTCCTCCCCATTGCAGGCCTCATGAAGACTCATCTAGTAATCTGCCCTACGCGGAGGAAATGAATCAACAACGAAGGTAGTTATGTCCATCATTCTCCTTTTGCATTCAATTTACATGTCTACCCAAACATGTTGTCTATCAATTCTGCATTCAATGATGGACCAGATATGTCCACCCAAATATTTGTCTCTCACCGTTTTTTGGGTTCATAACTAAGACCATACAACATTCTCCCCATTGCAGTTCGGGCGAGGTCGCAGTGGCTTCTAATGTTCAGCCATCTTCTTATTGCAATTCCCCTAACAAAGCAGCCCCTTCTGGTATCGGTGGTCCATTGATGGACAACACTCCGACTTCAGTGTATATGTCTACCCATCCTTGTCTATCAAACCGTATTTAGATACATTGTCTTTGATACCATACAACTTTCTGCCCATTCAAGGTCGGCTGAGGACGCAGCCGATGTTGATGTTCAGCGATCGATCGACAACATAGAAATGTCAAGGTATATGTCTATATAATAGTGGACTTTCTTCTATTCATTGTGGACAAGAAACTAAAATTTATTCTCCACTAATCTTCTTTCTTCTATTCACTATTTGAGCTTGGTGTTATTTTGTCTACTGTTTTCGCCCTTATTGCTTTCCTCCTCGCAATCGGCATGTCCATCAACAACTTCAGAGGGTGATGTAATCTGCTGGACTTTCCACCCAAGTGTAGTAGACTTTTCATGTTGTCTATCTACTTTTGGTTTACTTTTGTCATGTTCTCTATCTTCTTTTGACTAGGCACCTATATGCACTCTCAACCTTTTGTCCACCTACCTTTTGTTGTGTCTATCAATCTATTTTATGTCTACCTTCATTGTTTTTTTTCTATCCTTCAGTTGTCTCAAGTGATCTTTTCTTTCAAGACCCAATGTACTATGTAGACTTGAAAGACATGTTGCACTATGTAGACTTGATGGACATGTTGCCAACTTTGTTTACCAATATGTTAGATACTTCATTTTTACACAACAAAAGATCTAAAGCCAACCAATGGCTTACATATTAACTGAAGGACCTTATTAACAATTTGAATCCCCTTTTGTTGTGTCCATCAATCTTTCTAGATGTCTACCTTCAGTGTTATTTGTCTAAAACCTATCTGTGATGTCTTCTTTTTTTCTGTTTCAAGCCTATCTACCTTCAGTGTTAATTGGGCATATCTGCAGTCATTTCCGATTCTCTACAAACTTTACTGATGGACAATTTGCACCCTTTAGACTTGATGGACATATTGCAAGTTTTGTCTACCAATATGTTAGAGACTCCATTTTACACAATGGTAGTTCAAAAGCAAACCATTGGCAGACATATTAACTGAACCACCTTAATAATAACTGTTTTTATAGTTGTTACAAAAGACAACTGGAGGTAATTGGGTTCCTCATATCTTACATATCCAAAAAAAACACAAAAAACTAGTCATGTTTAATATCTACCATCTATGTAGACAGTAAGTCCAAAAAAAATACAAAAGGACTAGTCCCATCGTCCTTAATGTCGACCAACCCTTCAAAATTTTATTTCTTTTTAAATTCTCCAGCGTGCAAATTTCTTAAACAATAGGCTAAGGCTATTTTAGTCTTCTCCCACCTCCCCCTCATGTGCCAAAATGGCATTTCTCATAAGAAAAAACAAAAATGGCATTATTGAGAATTTTTTTGGGAGATATGGTATTTCTGGCCAAAATCCCTTTTTAAAACAAAAGTTGTGTAAAATGCCACTTTCAAAAATGCCATTTTTCAATTCTATGCCATATATGAAAAAGACAAAAATATCCTTAAAATAAAGAGAGTAAAAAAGGGTGTAGACTATTTTGTGCAATACCCAAAACATTATCAATGAACGTTTATGAAATATGTTGTTCATGATTCTGCAGACAAGTAAATGTGGTGGACAAAACTTTGATTGTTGTATCTGGTCCATCAGATCTTCATTAGCATTTAATTTGGACACTTGCAAATTTCATTGCATTAATTGTGTTACAACATAGTTTCCATGTTTCTGCAGATGTTCGGGAACATGTGCGTCCTGGTGGGTGAATAGACACAAACAACAAGAATACATGTCTATCGACTAGGATAAAGATAGAATACAAGAAATGGTAGACAAAAACTTATGAGTAACAATTTCCACCAAAAAGGACAGATGAGGAGGTAGACAAAAACAACAGAAAGACATATCCATCGGCATTAGATAGTCTATCGCCAATAGATTGTGTATGGACAAGTTTCATTAAATTGGCTATGGTCATATTGTAATAGAGAGATGACAATAAGGTAGACCAAAAACAATGCATTAGTTGTACAACCATATTAAAGGTAGACATAAACAAAAGGAATACATGTCCATCGACTAGGATAGTGGTAGAAGAAAGGGTAGACAAAAACAGCAGAAATACAATATCCACCGCATAGGACAGACATATGCTTGGCGGTGGACAAAAAATAACAGAAACACATGTCCATCATGTGTGATTTGCCTATCAGTATCCAAATTTCATAATGCAAAACCCAAGTGCAAGGAGAAGACGTAGGAGGCTAATAAAGGTGTATAATACGCCTACTATGTGACTTACGAATGCTCCATCAGAGAGTGAACATCTATCTTGTCTTTCATCTGATCCACCATGGCCACATCATTGTCAGTGAGTACCCCAGTAACATTACTACAGTAACGAGAAATGAATATATTAGTTAATCGATAGACAAACGGGTTTTGAATAACAATTTTCACAATAAAAAATGGATGACCAAACAGATATAAATATGTAAATGGATACATGGTTGTGATGGACATGAATCATGCCTATTTAGTCTAGTCCACCCAAAACAAAGACATAAATAGGCATAAATGGGGGTAGACATACCTTGGCTGCTGTAACTGGTCCACCTGATGTATTACAGCTCCTGCGCTTTCATATCAGTAGACCTGCATAACATGTCAACAGTGGACACCTACTGTATCCATTGAATGTTGAAACTGAGGAAACTACAGTTTGACAGACCTTGACTGTTGAAACTGGTCCTGCGGAGGGAGAACATACCCAGTTCTTGTGTGGTCATCAGACCTGCATTGGAGACAGAATAATGGGAAAAATAAACATTTCCTGCATTGAATTTGGTCTACTAAGACATAATAATGAGCGACATAAATAAATTCGGTGGACAAGTACATAAGGTTAATATTGTGGTCCATCTGCTGAGATAACCTAAACAGTGGACAAGTATATATGTTAGACATAGAAAGGTAAATATAATCGGTTTTATTTGAAGAAAATTAATGGTAGAAAAGAACCTCTCTTGGTGGATGTCGTCCACCTCCCCAACTAACCTGCACAGTAGGTAACTTGTAAGTTACCAAAGGCGGAGTGACCAAAAAAGTAACGGTAGACCAAAACCTTTCCTGAAGGATGTCTATCAGAGAATAAGTGTTCTATCGTCATATAAAAAATATTGTGTGGACAAAAATTTCAGATTTTGTAACTGGTCTATCGAGAAAAAGTTATCTATCAGATAACATTTGGTCTATCCTCATATAAAAAAACGATGGACAAAGATCTTGGATCTATTAACTGGTCTATCAGATCGGTTTTCCTGTTCCGTTTAACAACTATTTTCGTTAGAAACAGACAAAAAATCTTAACACGAAGACGATTTAAGCAGTTTTGAAGCTAGTTCGAAACAAATAAAACTGATTCACCTAGGATAGGTGGTAGCGGCCTTTGGCTTTCCCTCACTTAGAATCTCCACATCTGACTCTACACAGAAACGAGAAAGACGAAAGGATAGGATTTTCAGATTTCTTCAAAAAACATGAAAGAACGAGAAGAAGAAACAAAGAAGTTGGACTGTTCAGGCGGATGTGCGGCAAAGAAGAAGAAACAAAGAAGAAGATGATAAGACAAGAAAGAGAAGAAGAAACGAAGATTTTTGAGGAGAAAAGAAAGTAACAATTTGTGGTTTATGATGCAATTAAATGGTTTTACAATTATATTTTAATTAAAACTCTTTAATTTAGAAGATAGATTGATGAAGGGCATAAGGATCTTTATATAACTGTGTGTGGCAGGCGGGAGAAAAAGATTTTAAAAATGGCATTTCTTAGAAAGTTTGTCACTGTACATGGCAGAATCAACAACTTTCTCAAGAATAAACCCCAAGACAGTATATTAAATCCTAGAGCTTTTTTTTCCTTTTCTTTTTTGCAAACATATACTAGAGCTAATATTATTATATCATCGATTTGCCGTGTTAAAAGAATATATATATATTAGAGCTAATTTAGTAAATTTGAGAAAATGACAGCCGAACAATTGTTATTACTTTTTTCATCACAAAATTTACGACTAATTAAGCCATTTTAATGCTATTTTGGATTATGTTTTACATTTCACGTTGAAAAAATAAGTAAATTTTATTTTGATATATGTTGTAAATGTCGTTCACAACAATCACCATTTGAAAATTTTCACGGCATGGGAGTGAAAAAATACAATGATAAGTTAAAAGTCTTTTAAACCGATTGTGATATATTCTTTCCTCACCAATTACAATGGACTCGGTGAAAACATTTTAACTTTTATGAAAACAATTTACAGGAAAAAATCAGGGATGAAACGTGTCCTCAGAGAGATTGGGATTGTGACATTGTGAACTCCATCACTCCAAGTCAAACTCCCAAAGTAAAACGCAGTGTTAACTCTGTGCGAACCCGGAGACACACTCACTTTAAACGCGATCTTGTTGCTTCCTTTGTTAAACACCAACTTCTCCGGCGAAACCTTTACGCTGAATCCGAATGGAGCCTCCATCACAGGCGTATAAACCGAATCCACAGGTCCAACGTTGGTCACGGTTCTGGTCACTGTGATTTCTCCCTTGACGTCTGGGATTGTAATGGACGGTACGTTGACGTCAAGAATCGATGAACCTGAGCTTGGGCATTTTTTAGTGACGTTTCCGGCTAGAGCAGAAACCTTCTTGTCTGTGTAAAGAGCCTGGGAACACAAGTAATGTATGTAATCATTGATGTCCATGTCGTATACAAGACCGGGATCTGTGGCTTTCTCCGGATTCACAAGACCTCCTCCGTAATCGAATGCATCGGCTGCCTTGTAGTTACCTCCATCTACAGCCACACGCTCGCCATATGGATCGGTTTTTATGGCTAAAAGAACCACATAAGGTATAAGAGTTTTTGTTTAAAATGCAGAGTTCTTAATGAGAAAAGAGTTTTGAAGAGATATTAATTACTATACCTGTTGTGACAAGAGCTGATTTTATTGCAGCAGGAGACCAATTAGGATGCGAAGTCTTGAGGAGTGCTACGATTCCTGCAATCACCGGAGTTGCCATCGATGTTCCTGAGTAAGCGAATTCACTGGTGTCTTCATCTGTTGGTATTCTAGGTGTTAGTAAGCTCACACCAGGGGCTGCTATATCCGGCTGCATTACACAGAAATATTAACTTGATTAACAAAACCTAGATTTAGTGATCCACAGAATATGAGATGAAGTAAACAGAACCTTAAGAATGGCAGGTGAAAATGCACTAGGCCCTCTCGCTGATGACTTTGCAACTTTACTTGCTACACTTTCGCCAACTATTGTCTTGTATGGGCTTATCTTAATTTTCAGTGATCTGCAAGAAAAGCAACAATTTTGATTCTCATATGTAAGAAGATGAGATATTAATTTGACTGAGCAATGTTTGTGAAGATAGATAACCTCGTAGTATGGATGTCGAAAAATAACTCGGATCCAACTTCCAAATCCACGTAGATACAGGGAAAGTTTACGGGACATTCAAGTCTATCATCACTCGGATTTCTCATATCAATTAGAGCGATACCACCGTTTTTTTGAATAACGTCCGGCGCCAGCGGACCAGTGGCAACCTCCGAGAAGTGCAATAGAATTTTACCCTTTGTAACTTGGTCAAGATTATTACTATGATCATCAGTACTAATCACTTCAGTGAAGCCAATTTCTGGTCCTGTGTACAGACTCTGACCCTGAAAGACAGGCAATGAAAAGGCAACTTTACTTTCAATCACAAGCGTTGCATTGTTAGAGATTGAGAAGTTTAAAATGTACCAGAATCGTTTTATTGTTCTCGAGTGTGATCAATGTGGGGAAAGACCGGTCGAGGGTAGTCGCAGCCACAGTTAAAATCCATGGAGAAACGTTAATAACCGATGAAACGCGGGATCCTTCGTTACCAGCTGGAGATACGACAGGAATACCTCTATTCACTGCGTGTAGTGCTGGAATTGCGATGTCAATTTCAGCGTCAAGAGATTTCAGGGCTGAGTCACCAAGAGAAACTGACAAAACATCAACACCATCGTGAATGGCATCGTCAAAAGCTTTCCAAACATCAGCAACTGAACACATCCCTCCTTCCACACCCCAACATGCTTTATACATTGCTATATGCGCCTTTGGAGCGCCGCCTCTCATGATTGACCCAGATGAGATACCAGGAAAAGTCACGTTAGAAATGAAAGAACCAGCTACCGTTGAGGATACTTGAGTTCCGTGCCCAATACGATCTCGAGGAGACAGATATTCTGTAGTACTATTGATTCTTGTTTCGAGATCTGCATCAAGACCATTACTATAGTATCTAGCTCCAATAAGCTTTCTGTTGCAATCTGCAGGACTGAACTGGTCTGCAGATACGCATTTTCCTCTCCAGTGTTTTGGTATTGGGCCATATCCATAATCGTCAAAGGCACCTGATTCCGACCATATCCCTGCTCATATAATGTCAGCATTTGTTAACGCTCTGCTTAGAAAAGTTGAGATCGAAACAAATTGCTAGAGAGATTGATATAATACCAGAGTCGATAACGCCAATAATAGCACCACTGCCCATGTTGGTCTCATGTAGAAGACTTCTAGAAGAAGTTGGAGTTGAAAATTGGCCTAAGTAATCCCATGTCCGTGTCGTTTGCATCACAAGTTTTCGGTTTTCCAGAAGAAGAATGACTTCCGGATGATCTAGTAGAAATACAGAGAATGATTTAGTAAAAAAGCATTCTGAGTTTTGGAATATTAAGAACTCATGAACAAGCGAGAAATATGTAATAATAAAGAACAATACTTTTCAAATTTTCTGCCTCCGCTGGTTTGAGCTTGGCTGCAAAGCCAGAAAATCCATGGTGGTAACTGTAGACCATTGACTTATTGGCTGCTTGTTCGCTGTAACACAAGATTCAAACCAAAAGATTAGTTCTGTTATAACCACCTCAGAAGCTGAGTTATACACCCAAAAATCTTCAATGCAACCACTCTTTTACCTTCCAAGAACCGATTTCAGTATTTCAAAATGTGACTGTTTCACCAACTTAGCATCATTATGTTTCCTTTCCCCCAAGTAAATTATATAAACCTATTATTATAAGAAAGACAATGTATACATGAGAAATTACAACAACAAAAAAAAGTTCCTCATGTATCTAAAACAATTTGACTACATACGGGGAACTCGGGGACAAATGGTGGCACAGGTTTATTTGCAATATAATCATCGCCCTCTAGAGGAGCAGCCTCTGGAGAGAAGGCGAAAATTGATGCCTGAGGAGGATCAGCCTCGTGGGGTGTTGTTCCAGAGCTAAGCTTTCCATTTGTTATAAACACAAACCCAAATGCTATAGCAGCAAAACACAATCTAAAAGAACTATCCATTTTCAAAGTTCTCTTCATTTTCCAACGAGAGTTTTTATTCTCCCGGATTTCCCTTGTGTTTTTATAGATAGATCCCCATTGTTTTAAACTAAACTGTTAAACAAAATTTGGCTCCATAAATTAACAGAATAACCAATTAACACACATACTGATTGTATCCTGCAGTAAATAAACGTTGTAACTACTAACAAGCACAATGAAAATGGGTGTTATTGGCATATGACAGTTAGGCACAAGCTAAATTTAGAGTATAATTATGATAACTACGGGTACAATAGATTCAGAAAATATACATTGAAATGTAATTATGATATATGCGTTGGAGTCGCAGACAGGAAGAGAGAGAACATCAGAACACAATTTTCTATTTTGGTGAAATGAAAAATTAAATGTTGATAGATAAGAATGGCACCTAGTTAAATTAGGCAACTGGTTATGGTTGGTGGAACTTTTATGATTCTATATATCAAAGATATTACAGAGAAGTTTTAACGAAAATAGTAAAACGCATGGTTAAAAATTGATGTTTTGGATTCACAGCTTAAAGGATACTGAACTGCTTATTTTATTGCTCAAGACAAACAAGAACAAAAAACCCTTGTGCATTACTTTACTCGGTAGTATACATTATAAGAGACTTAACCTAGGAGATCGACCAAGACATTATAAAATCAGTGATCACATTATTCTCATAAACATTTGCTTTCTTACAGCATTAAAGAAGCACAAAACATCAGACACATACAACATAATTCATAAGAATTCACACAGCTTTAGACGTAATGAAAGAGCTACTGCTTTAAAACAAGAAGTAGGAGGAACCGAGAACAGATTGGTGATCTTTACCCAGATGACGACCACGGAGACACTCGAGATCCATAATCTGAGAATGATCCACGTAGAGATTCACCTGAAAAACAAAGACGAAGAGACAGGAATCTTGTGAGGGTAACCACTCAAACAGAAGGTAAAATTTAAAAAATTAATAGAGAGGAGTATCAGCAAATACATTTGGACCATAACGTTTGATGAACCATTCAGCCAACTTCGCATCAGATGCTTCAAACATAGTCTTCTCTATACCTAAACGCCCTATGACTTTAGCAATTATGTCTGCTCGAAGAGAATCTGCGTATTTGCAGACATCATCTGCATCAATCATAATCGTGTCTGCCCCGGCTTCTAAACACCTTTCAGCCTTTCTGATCAAGAGATCTATATCCTCAACAAACTCTGTGAAAACAAAATACTTCTCTCAGTAAGCATGCAAATCTAAAACTCTCAGTCTCTCACTGCTCATCCAACGAGTTTCTTACCAGTTGATCGAGGTTCTGGAACAACATAAGAGCCAAATGCTCTACTCCTACCAGGGATATCAGACTTGTTGAATTTCACAGCAAACATTGGTTTAGCTCTGAGACCACCACTCTTAATCAGACGTACATATCGTAGAAGAGTTTCTTCAGGAACCTCGAGCAAATTTGCATTCAGCTCTATAGTGTCAAACCCCAACTGCTTACACTCCTACTCCAAAAAAAAAAAAACACAATTAACCTCACAAAAACCTAATTCTTCTCTAATCCCAAACATGTCATCTTCCACAAACATCTTTACCTCCACATAGTCTTTGAAAGCTGAAGGACCACCACTCCGAAGCATATGTTCAGCCCAATCCCCAGTACTAACATACACACCGTGTTCATGAGCCGTTTCAATAGCTTGTTTGATGAATGATTTTGGAATTAAACTGTTGGATCCTCCCGAGAACTTTAATCCATCAACAAATTGTCCCATCGATTCAAATATTTCCTAAATCAACACGATTATAACCAACCGTAAGAGCCTAATCAAGCTAAATCGTAAAATCATGACCGGAATAATTAAAACGGTAAGGTACCTGAAGAAGGTTCTGGCTGAGAACGGAGTAACGAGGACCTCGAATCTCCGTTACACCGTAACGGCGAGGCTTCTCCGGACGATCTTCGTTCTCTTCGAAACTCTTCCATCTGTAGTACGCCGCCATTTTCTCTGTTCACTTCTTCTTCTTCTTCCTGAGAATTCGAACTCTCGAAGTATCCAACATTAGTCAGAATTATTTTTATAAAAAGACACTAAAAATAAGCAAGTCGAAGTATGGAGCTGCTTCTAGAGAGATTTGCCACGTCAGCACCACCTCTCCACGTCACTCTTCTTAACCTTGCCACGTCATTAACGAAACAAAGAATGGAAAACGCAAATTTTGGGAAAATTGAAACTTTTGTTATATTACAGCGTTTCAAACCGCGAACGTTTCTCATCTTGCTTGGCTGCTCTGTCCAAGAATACGAATATTAGAAAGGTTATATAACATGCACGGGGAAGAATAAAGTATACTACTATACAAATTAAGCAATTAGCTAAAAATAGAAAAAGTGCCCGTTGATATTTATCTTTAATTCCACTGATATACAGTGTGATTTTGCTAATGTATAATATTAAGTTTGATTATTGCATTATTTGTCCTTCAAAATGTTGTAAAAGTTAAATGTCTCTGATGAAAAAAAGAGAGCTTTGCATGAAGGATCACAGCTAACTTATATCTTTAACTTTATTCCTATTCCATCCAACGAAGAGAGTCTCTCTCTTAAAGCTTACAATTCCAATTGCCTATAAAAAGATACAAGAACAAGTTATTACTTAAACAAATAGTCATTGCTGCTTTCTTTGTTTGCTGGTAAGAACTTGTTTCATTGACAATGGCAAGGAATGTAGGGTTCTTCATCTGTATCTTGATCCTAGCCATGGATGTTTCAGCTGGAATTCTCGGCATTGAAGCCGAAATAGCTCAGAACAAGGTACATTACACACACATCAACAAGTCTGATCAGAGTTGCGGATTTCACTAACTTGTTTGGTTTTGAGGTGCAGGTGAAGCATTTGAAGATGTGGATTTTCGAGTGTAGAGACCCGAGTTACACAGCCTTCAAGTATGGTTTAGCTGCGTGCATCCTTTTGGCGTTAGCCCATGTAACTGCTAATTTGCTCGGTGGGTGTCTATGTGTTGTCTCAAGACAGGACCTTGAAAAGTCCTCTGCCAATAAACAGCTCGCCGTGGCTTCTCTGATATTCTCCTGGTAAGTCAAAAACACCACATAAACAGGAAAATGTGTAAACTCTTGTGACGAAGTGGACTTGCAGAGAGAGTTGTTTGACGATCCTTTTTTTTTTTGTGTTTTCTCAGGATTATATTAGCGATTGCGTTCTCGATGTTGATCGTAGGGACAATGGCAAACTCAAGATCAAGAAAGAATTGTGGGATATCGCACCATCGGGTTCTGTCCATAGGAGGGGTCCTCTGTTTCATTCATGGTCTCTTCGCCGTTGCTTATTACATCTCTGCAACTGCTTCAACACGAGAACAGACAAGCGCCATCCATGCTTGAAAATTTTTCTTTCTATAAATTTAACACAATGTTTTAATTTGACTTAAAGATATATATACCTGGTTTTTTATACTTTGTCTTTCTCAATGAATCTTCAACCCGGGTTTAGTTTTCTTGTTGACTCTGAGTGCAATGGAAGATAAGGCTGTGGTATGTATCCTTCTAGCTTCAGCTCTTCGAGAAGCAAATTTAGCAACGAATAGATATGTGAAGACTTGGGATGAGTTACATCGCCAGAAACAAACAAATGAGTTACTTTGTTGATTTCGATCCAACTATAACCTGGAATTTTCTGAACTCCTTTCTCTTTCATTAAGCTCCGTACTTTAGTCACTCCACCCCATTCCTCAGCATTAGCATGTGCATTCGAAATCAAAACATAGTAACCAGAATTCCGAGGATCCAAATCCATTAACCTGCTTGAAGCAACTTTAGCAAGGTCGACGTTCTTGTGAAGCCTACAGGCTCCAAGTAACGTTCCCCAAACTCCTGCATCTGGAGGAAACGGCATGCTCTTAACAGTTTCATAAGCTTCATTAAGTCGACCTGCTCGTCCAAACAGATCCACAACGCACGCGTAATGCTCTTGCTGTGGTTGGATTCCGTGATCCTCAGTCATGGATCTGAAGAAGTGGACTCCTTCATCAACATCTCCAACGTGACAACATGAAGATATTATCTCAAGAAACGTGATTTCATCAGGACGAATTCCGCTTTTCTCAACCATGTCACGGAATAAACAGAGGGAATCTTGTAGCTTCCCGTGGTTCCCATATGCAGCAATGATGCTATTCCACGACACAATGTTCCTTTCTTTCATCCTCTCAAAAACATTCATCGCAGATTTTAGATTTCCACTCTTAGCATACATGTCTATCAATGTACTTTCGCTATATACATCAGAAGCAATTGAATGCTTTATCATGAAACCATGAATAGCTTTCCCATAACATTCAGAAGGTAAGTTTGCACAAGCAGAAAGAGCAGCTGAAATACTAACACAATCAAACCTGATTCCCGAAACTCCCATTTGACGGAAAATATCAATAGCCGCACTCGGATCATCGCTCTGTGAACAACGTGTGATCATGGAATTCCACGAAACGATATCTTTCTTAGAGAGTCTCCCAAATATATCATAAGCAACATCCATTCTTCCACACTTAGCATACATGTCGATAACAGCGGATTCAATATTGCACCTGTTACTGAAACCTTTCTTGATAATGAAACCATGGAGTTCCTTCCCGATTTTCAATGCAGCCAAACCACAAATTACCGGTAAAATAGACACCAAAGTTATCTCATTTGGACTCATTTTTACCTTAACCAGCCACCTAAACACCTCTAAAGCATCAATATACAAACCATTATGCAAATACCCAGAGATCATTGCTGTGATCACTACAACATCAACTGAGTTGCACTGACTGAAAATCTTGTGTGCCATAGAAACACCTCTACACTTAAAATAAGCATCAATAAGAGCACTTGTTAAGAAGATATCCAGCGGTATGCTATGTCTCATAATATAGCAATGAATTTGCCTACAATGCTCAAGGTTTTCAAACCTTGAAACTGATGGAAGCAAACTAGAAAATGTGATAGCATCAGGTAAGACACCTGAAGATATCATCTCACAGAAAAAAGTTAAGCTTTCTTCCATTAGTCCACTCTGAACATATCCAGATATCATGCAATTCCAAGTCACCGTATCAGCACGAGACATCATCCGAAACAACTTAGATGCATCATCAAAACGACCACATTTGGAATACAAAGATAAAAGCGAGTTTTTGATAGAACCTTCAAAATCCAATCCAGAAACAACCGCCAGACCATGAAGCTGAAGTCCGAGATCAATCAATGACTTAGAGGCACACACCGATAAAACACAATCAAACGTGACAGCATTAGGACTAATCTGATCCATCCTCATAGCACTAAACCCTTTTATAACACTATCCGAAGCTCCACACTTTGCATACCCATTAAGCATCACATTCCATATAACACAATCTTTCAGACGAACTCTACCAAACAACTCACCCGCCACATCGATCTTTCCATACTCAAGATAAGCTTTAATCAAAGAACTCGCCACAAACTCATTACAATCCATCCCAAGAGAAGAAACAGTACCGCTAAGAAACTCAATCCCTTTAAAATTCTTCAAAGCAACACAAGCCTTAACGAGACAAGGAAACGTAGATACATCAGGACTAACTCCACAACACAACATCTTGAAGTAAAACGACAAAGCCTGATTCAATAAACCATTTCGAACAAAACTGCTGATAATTGAATTCCATGGTCTGATACTACTACGTCTTAAATCAAGTCTGTAAAACATTTTACCACAATCTGCAAAGCTACCACACATTGCGTACATCCCTAAGACCCTCTCATTGATATAGCTATCACCGGAGACTCTGTTTACGATTAGAAAGGCGTGAACTTGCTTACCTTGCCGAAGCAGAGTTGGGTTAGAGCAAGCTTGCAAGAGTAATGTAAGCCGACGAGGGAGAGACTCTCCGACGACGAAGCGCTTAGCGACTGTGGAGATACTCATAGCCTCTTTATAAAAAGATAGAGGCAAAGAGAAATAAGAAGAAAAAAAAATAAAGACTAGTTGGCTTCGTCATCGAGGACTCACTGAATCAGCGAGTTGCCGACGACGACGATGATCGGTGAAAGTAGCCGGAGAAAGGGCGCCGGGAATTAGGGCAGACGTAGAACAACACGTGCAAATAAAACTTTAATATGGGCCTCGAGTCATCATTGAGGCCCAATTCAAGTTAAATCGCTGCCACATCGAACCGGTTGTTTCCGGTTAGCATAATTTCTTTTCGATTTTGTAATTGATTTTTACCAAATTACTGGTAAATGTTGAATCCAATTAAAGCTTGATTCGGTTTTGGACCTTGTGTACAATGTACACCATATGTGGAGTGAAGATCTCCAACGTACTTAATGAGAATCGATATGTAGAAGCATTTAAATAAACACAATCAAACGTGACAGCATTAGGACTAATCTGATCTATCCTCATTGCACTAAACCCTTTTACAACACCATATGTAGAAGCATTTAAATAAACCAATGAGCTTCCATGAATTGATTTCTTTTAGGTAATGATATGGTTTGGTAAATCACCATGCAAGCAAAGTTAATGCATATTCAAGAAATTACCATTCATTCTGGTAAAAACGTGAAACATAAATTCAGATTCACGAATTTGATTTGAGTCTAAAGTAACTCAGGAACAAAAATCATGAGATGATAATTTACAAGAAAAAAAAATACAGAAATTAAAATGCTTAATTAACCAAGCTTGGCAAGAACTTCGTTCAAAGCAGAGACAGTCTCAGCATAGTACTTCTCAGCCTGCGAGGGACTCTTTTTCTTCGCCGCATAATCCAGCTGCACAAGAGAATCAATCATAAACAAACTTTTGATCAGACAAATAAGAAACATTTACAGAATCATTGATAATTGAAGTTAGATGGAGGAAACTTACATTGTCAATGGTATCGAAGAGCTTCTGAGTGAGTTCCTTAAGGGGCTTCTTCTCATCCTTGGGTTTGGAAGAGATGATTGTGTTAAGATCATAACGAAGATAAGAAGCCTTGGAACGGAGATCGTTCTGAACATATGGCCAAGCTTTCTTTTCGATCAATGACTTCACATTTATGATATCCTGAGCTGATTCTTTGGCTCTAGCTGCAGCTTCTGTTGGTGGCAATGGCTGTAAATAAAATCTGTTTTTCAATGCCAATGAAAAGTCTCTTGCTTGGTCTGAGTTATCTGTCCCAGCTACTCAACAAAAACAATACACAATGTTGTCACCGTAGAAACTAAAACAATCTTAATTAAGTGTTATCTACTGTCTGTGACTCTATGTCATATGCTTATATTCCAATTAATCTAAGCTATAAGTACCAAACCAATCTCAAATCCAGATTAAACATTCTTCTTCTTCTTTATTCCCACTCAGAACAAATGCTTGATTAATATTATGAACTCTTATCAATTCTTATATAAAAAAATGATTAAGCAGCCACATTGTAACCTTACAACAATGTATCTAGATAGCTTAACCTAAATTACGTTTCCTAATCTCATAATAAAAATGTTAATGGTAATCTTTTTGAAAGATTAAATAGTTAAACTTACGAAGACCACCGGAAAGAGGTGGAGGAGGACCAACTTTGATAGGATTAGCATCAGCAAGGACAGCCTGAACAAACGATCCACCAGCTAAACCAGCAGCCACGAGCCCAATCACAGACCTTCGAGAAGTCTCCTCACTCTGCTGAGCTCTCACCACAAGTCTAGACCTTTGAGCTACCGACACTCTTCCGGGGACGTTCAGACGGCTTCCTTCAAGAACCGCCGGAGATGCGCCACGTAATCCACCCATCGAAGCCATTTTTTTAATTATCTTTTTTTTCTCAAAGACGAAAACTGAAGCGATGATGATTGGTTTATGCTTATATGGTTGGTTAGCTTCAGTCTCGGACACACAAGCGCCTTATCTGCACTTTAGATAACTTGGATATGGTTTTAACCACTCATGTAAAGCCACGTGTTCCTTTTGGTTCTTTTGTCCGGCCTAAATTCACGTGGCAAGAATGACATGTAAATATATTGGGCCGACTTTTTTACTTTATAGGCCCAATATTTTTAATATGGTTTTAACCACTCATGTTAGCCCATATTTTTAATATATTTTTTTTCCTTTTTATGGACAAAAACAACGAAAGGAAAGAAATGAGAAGTAATTCCAAAAGTCCGCCACGTCTAATTTGAAATTAGTTCGAATTTCAAAAATACAGTACAGGCTCCTTCAGTCTCTCTCACACATACACAAAATCCCCAAATTAGGAAAAGGTAAGAACCCTAGGTTCTCTTCTTCGATTGAGAAGTTCGCGGTGAGAATTAATCGGAGACGGCTTCTAGAGGATACTGCGTCAGTAACTCGAATTTTGGAAGAAGACTCCGATTTGGAATTTTGTACGCGATTGAAAGAGAGAAAGGAGACGAGATCTGTAAGAAACTTTGATTCTAGAAGATGGCTTCTCGTAACCAGAATCGTCCTCCTCGTAGTCCTAACTCTGTAAGCCTCTTTTCCTCCGTTCGTTGCTACTTAGTTTCGCTGTCACTTTTATGTGTTCTGGGTTGGTAAAAAAAAAAAAACAAAACCCTAGAAATTGGGTTGGTTGGTTGGTTGAATTACTAATTTCGCGTTTAGGTCTTATTCTCATCGGCTTTGACATTTCTTATTCTTATCGAGAAATTTAGAGTAATTCTGGGTTCTGGGATTCTATTTTTTCTTGTAGCTGGATATGGTCTCGTTACAAAATTGATGAAAAAATCTGTGGCTTTACTTGATCTGTATATGAATTATGTTTGATGATTTGATTCAATTTCAGAAAAAGGAGGGTTTCGGTAACATTCCATTTGACAAGAGAAGGAAAGTGGAAACGCAAGGGACTGGGAGAAGACAAGCGTTCTCTGCTGTGAACAAACAAGATATCACGACGACCAGTGATGTGGGCAGTATAGAAGAGTGTGGGAAAGTAGATTTTACTAAAGATGAAGTATTGGCATTGCTTAGTGAGAGAGCAAAAGCTGGGAAGTTTGATACAAAGGTTTGTTAACTGAGTTAAAAACTTGCTCTATGCTCTTAAACATTGTGGATGTTTTCTTCTGTGGTTTTACTTAGAAGTTCTTTTTTTTCCTCTGTCCCTACAGGCTAAGATTGAGCAGATGACGGATATTATCAAGAGACTGAAGGTTTGTGTTAGATGGTTCCAACAAGTTGATGAAACCCATGTCCAAGAGAAGGATAATTTGAAGGTTTCTCTAGAATCTGCGGAACAAAAATACAACCACAAAGGTAATTTTCTTTCTTGTGATTCCTTTACATGAAACAAGTTGTTCACGGATTTGGTTATAGTCCCTGACTTTAAAACTTTTATAGAGTTGGAGGCTAAGACAAAAGAGGAAGAGCTACAAGCCATTATATCGAATTTGGAAGAGAATGTAGTGTCACTACATGATAAGCTTGCAAAGGAGGAGTTTAGTAAACAGGCAAGGCATCTTTTTCCTCCCTGCGAATGCTATCTCTTAATACAAATCTTTAACTGAGTTTGATTTCTTACTTTTTGGACACTAGGATGCCATTGAATGTCATAGAAGAGAGAAAGAATCTAGAGTTGCAGCTGAGAAAGTGCAGGCTTCTCTCGGAGAAGAACTTGATAAAGTTAAAGAAGAGAAATTGACTGCTAATCAGAAGGTATATATCATGTTTCTGTTATCTTCTTTAGGTGTTTCGTTTCTATATTCCCGTGTTAGTTCTACAGGATCTGTTAGGTACTAAGGAAAATTAACTGTTTTATATTTATAGGTGGCATCGCTTGAGGATATGTACAAAAGGCTGCAAGAGTATAACACAAGTTTGCAACAATATAACAGCAAACTCCAGACTGATCTTGAAACAGTTCGAGCTGCACTCACACGTGCTGAAAAAGAGAAGTCAAGCATCGTGGAGAATCTTAGTACACTAAGGGGTCACAGCAAGTCTCTGCAGGATCAATTGGCTTCAAGCAGAGTAAGTTTCTTTTCTCTACCATTGGTCTTATAGTCTCGTGCCTACTTCATTGGTCTCATTTCTCCTTAATTTGTTCCTCCTCCTTTTTTGCATTCAAGATTTTGCAAGATGACGCTATAAAACAGAAGGATTCATTGCTTTCGGAAGTTACTAATCTTCGGAATGAGCTCCAACAAGTAAGGGATGATCGTGATCGCCAAGTTGAACAGTCACGGAAGCTAACTGAGGAGATCGGGAAGTACCAGGAGCATGTTGGGAAATCATCGCAAGAGCTAGGCAGCTTGATAGCAAAATCAGGATCGTTAGAGGTTGGTACTTTTTTTGAAGTATTGGATGTCAGTTCAATGTTGCATTTTCTGAATTCCTGCCTCATATTTGGTTAGCTGACATCGCAAGTTTTACACTGCAGGAAACATGTTCGTTGCAAAAGAAGCGAATATGTATGTTAGAGCAGCAATTAGCAATCGCCGATGAAAAGCAAAAGGTACTGGGATGATCAAGTTTATTTTGGAAGTTAAAGAAGTGCATTACCAATTTACCATCAGATGCTATTGATTTCAAATAGCTTCTTTGATAGATATTTGTAACTGTGAATACAGATTGCAGATGCATCAGTATCTCTTACTAGGACAGAGTTTGAGGAGCAGAAGCATCGACTCTGTGAATTACAAGACCGCCTTGCGGACATGGAGCATCAGCTCTGTGAGGGAGAGTTATTGCGGAAAAAGCTTCATAACACTATTCTTGTAAGAAAATATTGTTTTTTGGTAGGATTATATATGTGGCTGTCTTGATATGAGCTAAGAGAAGTTCTAAATTCAGGAACTAAAAGGAAATATACGGGTCTTCTGCCGAGTGCGTCCCTTGTTACCAGATGATGGAGGACGACATGAAGCAACTGTGATAGCCTATCCTACTTCAACAGAAGCTCAAGGAAGAAGTGTTGATCTGGTCCAGAGTGGTATGACTATTGCCTGACTTGAACTAGTTTTAGCTATGGATGACTAATCCCGCATAAAATCCCTTTTTTCTGACTCGTGTTCACACATGTCATCAGGAAACAAACATCCTTTCACATTTGACAAAGTTTTTAATCACGACGCATCCCAGGAGGAAGTAT
>NC_025696.1:12386966-12399614 GCF_000633955.1 Camelina sativa
CTAATCTTCGGAATGAGCTCCAACAAGTAAGGGATGATCGTGATCGCCAAGTTGAACAGTCACGGAAGCTAACTGAGGAGATCGGGAAGTACCAGGAGCATGTTGGGAAATCATCGCAAGAGCTAGGCAGCTTGATAGCAAAATCAGGATCGTTAGAGGTTGGTACTTTTTTTGAAGTATTGGATGTCAGTTCAATGTTGCATTTTCTGAATTCCTGCCTCATATTTGGTTAGCTGACATCGCAAGTTTTACACTGCAGGAAACATGTTCGTTGCAAAAGAAGCGAATATGTATGTTAGAGCAGCAATTAGCAATCGCCGATGAAAAGCAAAAGGTACTGGGATGATCAAGTTTATTTTGGAAGTTAAAGAAGTGCATTACCAATTTACCATCAGATGCTATTGATTTCAAATAGCTTCTTTGATAGATATTTGTAACTGTGAATACAGATTGCAGATGCATCAGTATCTCTTACTAGGACAGAGTTTGAGGAGCAGAAGCATCGACTCTGTGAATTACAAGACCGCCTTGCGGACATGGAGCATCAGCTCTGTGAGGGAGAGTTATTGCGGAAAAAGCTTCATAACACTATTCTTGTAAGAAAATATTGTTTTTTGGTAGGATTATATATGTGGCTGTCTTGATATGAGCTAAGAGAAGTTCTAAATTCAGGAACTAAAAGGAAATATACGGGTCTTCTGCCGAGTGCGTCCCTTGTTACCAGATGATGGAGGACGACATGAAGCAACTGTGATAGCCTATCCTACTTCAACAGAAGCTCAAGGAAGAAGTGTTGATCTGGTCCAGAGTGGTATGACTATTGCCTGACTTGAACTAGTTTTAGCTATGGATGACTAATCCCGCATAAAATCCCTTTTTTCTGACTCGTGTTCACACATGTCATCAGGAAACAAACATCCTTTCACATTTGACAAAGTTTTTAATCACGACGCATCCCAGGAGGAAGTATTCTTTGAAATATCTCAACTTGTACAGAGTGCATTGGATGGCTATAAGGTATGTACTCTTCATTAGTTTATGCATTACGGATATTCCTGCTATGAAAATAATTTTCCTAAAGGAACTCGCTTGAAGTAATGTTGGAATATGTTGTATGTGTATCGCAGAGTGCCTTTGTAGATGTAACTCGTTTTTTCAGTGTCAAGTTTAAAGACAGATTCTATTACTGATGCATCTATCTTAAATACTTTGTGGATACAGGTTTGTATCTTTGCCTATGGTCAGACAGGTTCTGGAAAGACCTACACCATGATGGGCAGGCCTGAGAGGCCAGAACAGAAAGGACTGATCCCTCGATCACTTGAACAGATATTCCAAGCCAGTCAAGCACTCGGTGCACAAGGCTGGAAGTTCAAAATGCAGGTTTACATTTCATCCCATATTGCTGATTGATTTTCTTTGCATCACCTTTTCCCTAACTTAATTTTGGATTACAAACTTTTCTTTAAAATATAGGTATCGATGTTGGAGATATATAATGAGACCATCAGAGATTTGCTCTCTTCCAATCGAACAACTTCTATGGAGTTGGTGCGAGCAGACAGTGGCACCTCAGGAAAGCAATATACAATCACCCATGATGTAAATGGACACACCCATGTCAGCGACTTGACCATATTTGATGTATCCAGCATTGGCAAGATATCCTCACTCTTACAGCAGGCTGCTCAGAGCAGGTATTGCCTTTGAACTTTATAATGATTTCTACCCTGTTTTGCTAGCCATGGATTATGAGAATATAGTGACATTCTTATTCTTGTATGCATACATGGTAATTGAAACTGGATTTGAATGCATAACATAACAAAAAAAATAACTCTCTCTCAATTAACCCAACATGTAAAATCTCTTTTTGCAGGTCAGTAGGTAAGACTCAAATGAATGAGCAATCATCTAGAAGTCACTTTGTGTTTACTATGCGGATTTCAGGTGTTAATGAGGTAATAATGTCTTTGCCATCTGGAGTTGGTTCTTGCATTATAGACTTTCGTTCCTACTTTGAAATCCTTTATTTATCAACACATCTCTCCTTTTTCAGAGCACTGAACAGCAGGTACAAGGTGTTCTCAACCTTATCGATCTTGCTGGAAGCGAGAGGCTGTCAAAGAGTGGGGCAACTGGAGATCGATTAAAGGAGACGCAGGTTTGTTGCTACTTCAAACATAAGACTTTCCAAGGTTATTAGCTTCAACATATCCTTACTGATCTTTGTTCTGCACTACCACAGGCTATAAACAAAAGTTTATCAGCTTTGAGTGATGTTATCTTCGCACTGGCTAAGAAAGAAGATCATGTACCTTTCAGAAACTCGAAGCTTACTTATCTGCTACAGGTTTGTTCTCGTTGTTTATTATTTTGTGTCTGCAGGAATGTTTACAATGCTGTTGTAGATTAAGTAACAATGGTATATCTTTGAACAGCCTTGCTTAGGTGGAGATTCAAAGACCTTGATGTTCGTAAACATTTCCCCTGACCCGTCTTCTGCTGGAGAGTCTCTTTGTTCTCTTCGGTTTGCTGCAAGGGTGAACGCATGTGAAATTGGTATACCTAGGAGACAAACTTCACAGAAGCTCCTTGACTCTCGCTTAAGCTATGGCTAAAAATGTTCAGAAAATTCTGCCAAATAGTAATTCACAGCTCTTCTCTTGTGGGTTTTTGACACATCTATCTCTTGTAACCTCTCAAACGCATTACTAACATTTAGTTCGGGATCTTTATGATTGTGGAGCAGCTTGCTGTCTTAGCAACGTGGCTTTCTCCATGTTGTATGAGAAACATGATCATCTGCTATTGATTGTTTAATGTAATGCTTTCAGAAATCTGAGTTACTCTTGTTCATTTTCTTACAAAACATTAGACTTATCACATAACATTAGCAGCTACTTAACTGCGACACATAAACTGTTGTTTCCAGTGAAGGTCTTAGCTATAGTTACATCCCCAAAGTTATTAACTTTTACAAAAAACATTTAAACATTACAATGCCATTTTGCTCCAAATTTACCTCTTACATATAAGTGTCAATTCAGAGCCTCTGTAGTGAAAACAAGAAAAAGAAGACGAAAAAAGAAACTGGTGATCTTGTTTAGATATCTGTTGTTTGTTGATGATCCACATGTCTTAACATGGCAGCTTGAAACCCATGTCCTTGCCTGCCACATAATCAGTCCAAACATCAAGAGCTCCAAAACTTGTCATAAGGACTGTGCTCAGAGACATCACTGTCCCAACCGAGAACACTATAATGGAAGCTCTTCCAAACTGAGCTACAGCTTTCTGAACCAAAACAAGTCCCAGAAGTGAAGCAAAGAAGCAAATCAAGGAAAACACGTAAGCTGTGTCTGTGTTTTGCATTCCTAACAATAAGTATTGAACTGCAGACATTGTTGCTGAGAAGAACACCATGAAAGAAGTAGTTGCTGCTGTTATCTGAATCATTCATCAAATACTCGATTAAAACACTTAAGAAGAATCAGAAAGATGGTGAGACAATATGTTTTTTTTCAATTTATGTACCTGTGGTGGTATCCCAGCTTGAAGAAGAAGAGGGCTTATAAGCATTCCACCTCCAATACCGAATATACCTCCCAATAAACCAGCTAAAAATGACATTACCGGGAACATTAACCGCGTGGACTGGTCCAGTCTTGTATCTTCTTGATTTTTCTGCTCATGTAAGATGTTAATATTTAGTACCTGATATGTTGTTGTTTGAATTCAATGTTGTTTGTAGCTTAGTGTTGTATTTACCTGATTACTTGGGGAACATTCTGGGCGACTTTCTGTTCTCGAGAGAGCCAGCTTTGTGAAAATCAAAGCAAGAGGTATCTGAAGTGAAAGCAGAATCCAATACTCCACACCACAAGGCTTTATCGTTATGATTCCCTGCACACAAAACATATACAGAATCAGTCTATTCTTTTCGCTATAGCAAAACCAATATATAAAGCCTATTAGATATCATTACCTTGCCATCTTTATTCCCACGGAGAAGATAAATAACAAAGAAAGACGCCCAAACAATAACCAAGACACCAAGTTTTGTCCATGGAAGCTTTGATTTGTTTTTATTAACCTGAGCTTCAAGTAAAGGTGCTTTAAGGTTCTTTGTATCCTCCTCTATTTCACCTCGTCCTTTCTCGGGCCTCTCATGTCCTTTTCCTCTCGCAATCTCAGACTCAATTTTCCAGAACTTGACTCCATTTCTACAAGTCTTCAAGCTAGACCAAGCCAGAAACACCGCGAAAAGAACAGTGATGAGCCACTCAGGCAGAACTCTGTTGCAGATAACACCAATACTCACTCCTAGAAGCATACAAGGCTCAAGAAGTAAAGCTAAGTCATAATCAAGCAAGGCTTTTCCACCAAAGAGATTGCTGATTACGTTAGCAATGGAACCACCGGTTACCATAAAAGCAGAGAAGCTTGAAGCTGTTTTCAAGTCTAGCCCTGCAACTATAGTCATGATTGGAATGAATAAACCTCCACCGCCGATTCCACCCGCGCTAGAGATTAAGGAAGCAAAGAAACATAACACTCCAGCCACAATGATCGCTGAAGATAGCTTGAGTTCTGCAGCACTTGATTCTTTTAAAGATGTTCTCCATTGTTGGACCTTGTATAGCAGCTTTTGATGATATATTGTTGGTGGACTCTCTTGATTGATCTCTTCTTGTTGATTCGCATTGATTGCCAAAACACAGAGAAGAAGAAGAAAAAGGACAAAAAGGGCCGTCTTCATTGTTTTGGTCTGAAAGCGTGGAACTTTTTCTTTTTGTTTGCTTGTGATCTAATTAAACTTTGTTGAGTTCTTTATATTGAAGGTTTCAAAGAGTGGTATGCACATTACATTTGCAAGTTGCTTTCGGATGAGTAGGCTGCAAGTAATCTCATTGACCTACGTACTAGACAATGATATTTTAAGATAGATTCATTGATTTACCTGCGATTTGTGGCACAATACAGACGAAGAACAGTTCTAAGAAGGTGAAGAAACAGTTATTGTCTGACACTGTGGAATGTGTCGTCTTAGATAAGGAGAAAAAAACAGTTATTAAATGGTTTTGGATTTGACATTGTGAATGATTGTGTAATGTGTTTGATCCTTGACAAGTTTCTCTTTGCAATTGTTTATGTATTAAAAGACAGCTTTCAATCTGTTTTAAAGAAGGGGACAAATAAGGGAGCGTCTCCTCTGAACTTCATGGAACATGAAAGATCCAGGTTAATTAGTCAAATATTAATTTAGAATAAAATAAAATAAAAGATATCTGTTCCATAGCTAAATTTTAGAGCAAACTAAGTCAATGACAAGAGAATCTTTCTAGAGGCGAACATGAGTTTAAAGAAATGACATTATGAGCAAAAGATTGAGATTACAACTAAGTGACATAATGGACGAAAACAAGAAGAGGGTGGTTGCGGTGTTCAAAACCAATAGATGAAGAAGACTATGAAGATCAGTATGTTTTGTTTTGGAGCAGGGGTGACGTAAATAATATACATTAATTAATCAAATATATACTCGTTCTTCGATCTTAACTTCTCTTTTCGCTTATGCTCAGCAAAACGTCACTGTTCACACCATTTGCTACTACGGAGGAGGCAACTTCACATCCAACACTTCATATTCCCGTAATCTCAATCGTCTGATCTCCTCTCTACCTGATCTAACTCTAAACATCAATGGCTTCTACAACATCTCCGCCAATAAAGAAGTCAACGCCATAGCTTTATGGCTTTATGCAGAGGAGATGACCAAATTTGGATTGCATCAGTTGCATCACAACCGCAGCAAAACAGCTTCTAAGCAACTGTCCAATCATCATTGAAGCCTATATATGGCTCGAAAATTGCATGTTTCGTTACACGAGTCGAACCAGTTTAGGTCAAATGGAGCCAAGTCCTTTTGATCACACATCAAGTAGCGTGACGGACAAGGAAGGTTTCAGCAAGGATTTGGGTGAGCTATTGGATTCATTAGAAGCTAAAATCGAGGCTGAGTATGAGACCCAAGAGATTAATTTTGCAGCAGGAGTGAAAGGGTCGATCTACGCTTTGGCTCAGTGTACACCAGATTTGTCTGAATCAGATTGTAGAATCTGTCTTGCTCAGATCTTTGCTGGAGTTCCCACTTGCTGTGATGGCAAGACAGGTGGATAGTGGATGAATCCAAGTTGATATTTCAGGTTTGAAGACTATCCGTTTTTCGATCTCTCGGTTATTTCAGAACAGAATCAACCTCTATCTCCACATAACAATAACACCATAAGAAGTGATCAAGGTATTACAAGTTATGCCAATGTCACAAATGGATGAGAAATTCAGATTTTACCTTTTTATCCTCTGTTGTTGCTTGCAGTAAACGGTAAAAAAGGGTCTAAAGCTCTCTTCTTTGCGGTGGTTACCATTGTGACAATTGTCTTAGTTCTTATCTTTCTCTCAATCTACTTAATGAGGAGGAAGAGGAACAAGAAGAGTACCCAAAAGGAAAAAGCTGAAAGTAAGTTTTGAAGCTGATTTAGTGATTATTAATGATTCAATGATGCTAAAACCCTGTTCTCGTCTCCTTCCTTAACAAGCATGCAAATTTCAAGCTGCAGATGAATTTGAGAGTGCAGACGCATAACATTTTGATTTCGAGACCATAAGAGTAGCAACAGATGACTTCTCCTTAGCGAATAAGATCGGTGAAGGTGGTTTCGGGGTTGTCTACAAGGTAACCTCATCTAATAATATACTCCAAATTAACTTTACTAATTCAATCAAGGGTCGTCTTCGAGATGGGAAAGGGATAGCCGTGAAAAGGTTATCGATACATTCAGGACAAGGCAATGCAGAGTTTAAAACAGAAGTACTCTTAATGACTAAGCTGCAACACAAGAACCTTGTTAAACTCTTTGGTTTCTCCATCAAAAAATCTGAAAGACTACTTGTCTATGAGTTTATCCCAAATACAAGTCTTGATCGGTTCTTGTTCGGTAAATATATAGTCTCTCATTACATCTTTTCTCCTTTCGAAAACTAGCGTTTCTCTGTTTCAGTTTTCTTTCCCCTATGCTAGTGAATGTAGATCCTATCAAGCAGAAGCAACTAGACTGGGAGAAACGGTACAGTATCATCATAGGAATCTCCCGAGGATTTCTTTACCTACACGAGTTTCCAATCATCTACCGTGATCTCAAATCCTCCAATGTGCTTTTTGATGAACAAATGCAACCAAAGATATCAGATTTTGGAATGGCAAGACAATTCGATTTCGATATAACTCAAGCAATAACAAGAAGAGTTGCTGGAACTTAGTAAGTCTTAGCTAACAACAACAAAAGAAACGGAACCACAAAGAATCAAATCTCAATCTCTCTCATCTTTAGTGGATATATGGCTCCAGAGTATGCTATGCATGGAAGATTCTCAGTGAAAACAGATGTGTACAGCTTTGGAGTTCTTGCTCTTGAGATCATTACTGGTAAAAGGAACAGTGTATTAGGGCTTGATGAAGGCAGTCACATAATGTTTCTGATCCAATTCAATATCAAAACCCTAAATTGACATTTGTTTATATAGAAATATTCTGTCAAAGTTTTGAACTTTTTTCAGTTGGGGAAAATTAAAGTTTGGGGCTTTTAAATACACGAACCTTGTCCCTTAGATTCTTCTTCTTCTTCTTCGTTTCTGTGACTATGGCAGCTACTCTTCGGAGATTATACCCTAATTCTATACGCAATTCTCTTCAAGGAATCTACTTGAACAAACCCTTTATCCGAAATCAGCTTCTTCGTCTTTCGAGTTCTCAAAGTTCATATTTTTCCTCAGATCATCAGTTGGGTTCTGCGTCTGCTGAGGTTTCTTCAAATGCAGGTGAGTTTAGTTTCGGATTTCTAGCTTTATATTCGAGTGCCACTCAGTTCGATAAAATTATTGGGGACACCAACTGTTTGTGGAAATGCGTCTGAGAACATGCGTTTTTTTATCTGTATCAGTGAAAGTCTTCTCTGTTTGCTCTATGGTCTATAGAAATAACCCAGCAGAAGCCGTATATTGCACTTGATATAGCTCTGCTTCATATGTTAAAAATTTTAAGATTTACAGAACCATGATGAGACAAAGCTAGCTAATACTTATAGTTGGTGATGAAGTTGAGCTTTTACTGAGATTGAATGTGTATAAAACTTAACTGATGCTTCTTACTCTTTAAGATGCTATAATGTTGGATATTTTCGGATCCTTGTATCTAGATGTTGAAACTGATATGTGAGTCTTGTGAGTGATTATTATCAAGGAACAGCGACCAGTGGTGGTATCATAAGTGAAGGGTTCCTAAGATGGAGAAATGGAGGAGGGACATGTCACAGCTCGGCTGTAATTGATTCCTCGGCTTTGGTTGAGGTTGGTGCTGTAGTTCATGAAAAAGCGGTCTTAGGTGCAGAGGTTCATGTAGGATCTGGTACTGTGGTTGGACCATCAGTTAAAATCGGCCCTTCCACAAGAATCGGGTAATATCTCTTGTACAATGTCTCTGAATAGACCATTGTTGTATTCAGCACCTTTAAAAGATTCTGTTTGCTGAGTTTCTTTTGTTCTATCCAGATATAATGTTTCAATTAGCAACTGTAGTATTGGTGATTCATGTGTGATCCACAATGGGGTCTGCATAGGTCAAGATGGTATGAACCAAACTCACATGGTTTATCAGAGATCATAGGATTGAAGAGGTTATGGTTTGAGATTAAGTCTTTTAATTGCTCGTTTATCTTTCTTTCAGGCTTTGGTTTTTATGTTGATGAACATGGAATCATGGTCAAGAAGCCTCAAGTAATAATCCCTAATTGCATTTCTCTAATCTGAATCAATCAACAAATAGCGGGTCATTACTCATTCTCTTTTCTTTCTTTCTTTGTCATCTTTAGACTTTAAACGTGAAGATAGGGAATCGTGTAGATATAGGAGCAAATACTTGCATTGATCGAGGCAGGTAAGAGATCTGCATCTATTGACTAACTTCCTTCAGTGCACTATGCGCAGTTTCATTAGCTCTGTATAACAACAAATTATGCAGCTGGAGAGATACAGTAATTGAAGATGACACTAAGATAGACAACTTAGTGCAGGTTTGGTCTCTTTTTGTTTTTTGGCCTTTATAAATTGATTAAACAGTATCCATCATATGCTTACTTTCTTTCTTGTTTTTTTGGGCAGATTGGTCATAATGTGATCATAGGAAAATGTTGCTTGCTTTGTGGTCAAGTAGGCATCGCTGGTTCAGTAACGTACAAATCTGAACCCTTTTTGTTTCCATTGAAAGAAACAATTATTTGAAGTTTTTCAAGACTCAAAAAGTCAAAAAACAAATCTGCAGAATTGGTGACTATGTGGCTTTAGGGGGACGAGCTGCTGTTCGAGATCATGTCTCCATTGTATCCAAGGTATAATAATAGGCTTCAACCGGTTTCAAAAAAGCGGTTTTCTTGATGCGTTTTGGTTCACAAAAACTTCTTTTTGTGTGTGTTTAATGTTTAGGTTCGACTCGCGGCTAATAGTTGTGTTACTAAAAACATCAATGAGGCAGGGGATTTTGGAGGCTTTCCTGCTGTAAGTTAGATCTGTTTATCTTTTTTCAAGATCTTTAATTATTGTTTCGACATTTCATCAAGAATCAGTAACAATAACCTGAACTTATCGATAGTTGACCTCGACTAAAACAGAGTTGAAAAAATGGTTTCCAAGAAATTGAATATCAAAATTTATGTTTGGACTTCAGGTTCCAATTCACGAATGGAGAAAGCAGATTGTTCGAGCTCAGATTTCGAACAAGAGAAGAGCCTAAATTTATGTACTACTCAAATGTATTCGCATAATGTCATTTGTTAGACTCATGTTACAGTAAGAACACAATCAAACCAGTAACTGAGATGTTTTGCTCAACTAGTTAACAAATTTGTTTTACCTTTGACCGGACAAATCACTAAACAACGATTTAGAACTCAAACTAAAAAGCAATAATTTCTACATTATAAAATGCATAAAGTATTTGAGTTTCCTTTCTCGTGCCACATTAAGAGAACTTTGTAACGAAAATCCAAATAAAAACCAAAAAATTACCCGAGATTTGAGGACACAATCCAACGGTCTCTATTCTGAATTGCTTTTGCCATATTAACAAAAACAAAGAAGGAAAAGAAAAAGGACAGTGAAAAGAGAAGACAGAGATTAGTTTTGTTTAAAATGTCTAGGGTGATGATGGACTTGTTTTGTATTTTACGTCAAGACCAAGTAACTGGTTTTAAAACTTCAAAGTTAATAGTACAACAAAGTGTGAATTATTAAGGCTACACAATATAATTTGTCTCTCTCTATATGTGTATTATATGAAGTTGGATATTTATTTATTTATTTTATTTGGTGGTATTATTAGCATGGGACTATGTGTGGGTTGCATTATTCAGAAATTTCAAATGTATTTTTGTGAGACAGCTTCTCTGGCTACAATTCATTGGTATGAGTCACCTCTCTTAAGCAATCAAAATGGTTTTTTCTTATATATTCTCTAATCTCTTTCATGTATTGCTTGTCCACCATGTTTATGTTTTCCTTTTATTGCATGGTTTTATGGTAGCCACTAGTATTATGCTTTCTGATAGTCTAGTACACTAAACAGATGTTTAATTTTTATTCAGGTACTATAAGAATACGATATTATAACTGAATGAAGAATCTTATGAATGTAAATAATTCAACCCTTCGGTAAATAATATATCACATCTTAATTGTTATAAGAATATCGGGACTTAATATATATTTTTGTATTTTATTTCAGTCAAGTCTGGATTTACGGTGTAAGGTTACTGTCAACCGTCAGGTCTATCTTAACTTTGATTAAAGCTTGGTACGTACAACAAGCTTGACTGTATCAGTTTGCATCCTAGATTTTCTTTTGACATAATAAGACAAAATCAATAAATCATAACAATCAATGTTATAAACTTATAATATAAATAGAGGAGGCTCTTTTGCAAGTGAAATATGAACATCACATACTAAATTGTTATAGGTTTAGTGATTTATACTAAATTGTTATTGGTTTAGTGATATTTCATAGAGCTTGAATATAATAGATTTCATGCGACTTAATCCTTTATTTAAAATATCGTTTATCAAAACATATAGTGTACTAGGTTTTGATGTCTAGCTCCCTTTACACCTTGTAAATTGTAATTAGAATAATTTGATTGTTTAATGACAATTACTTAATTATAGTGTAGTATAATTAGATATTTTGATTAATTTATTGCTGATAGCCTGATATAATGCAAAATATATTTAAGCTTCGACTCAAACTCCTCAGTAAGAGACTAAGAGGGATACTAATGAATCTGATCGAACAACCAAATCTCAAGCCACGCAGAATCTGTTCTTGACAACCTTGCAAACAAAGTATAATTTATACGATGAGATAACGTTTACCAGCACAATAATTTTTTTTTAGTTTTCACAATTCTTTCTGAAAATATCTAACGTACAAATACCTTCTAGATAATATAAATTAATTACACTGGTCTCAGTTCTTTGACAATATTCAATTTGTTTACATCCCAAGAAATTGTAATAAAACAGCTCATATATTAGCAAAATTTGGATGTAGTTTTGAACCTTTTTATTCAGCTTGTTTCCATCCTCCCGTTTGGCTAACGGAAACTCTTTGTAACGATTATCATTTATCATCTATATAAATTCTTTTTTGACGAAAAAAAAAAAAAAGATAATATAAATTAATTATTTTAGATTATTCTTCTTCAATTCTCATCAACACTCGATAACATATTTCATTATTTGTGATTTTTAAAAATATTTTTGGCATATATAGCTCGAGACCTCTCGCTGTCGCCTATGTCTCTCATTTTTGTTTTTGGCACATAAGACCCCAAAATGAACGAAGAAAATATCTTCAAGATTGGTAAAACTATTTACAGATTTTGACGGCAAAAAAATATTATTAAACAAACAATACACGATTTACAGACTTCGGTAATTCGTTTTCTCAGTTGCGTTTTGTAAATGTGATAATAATTCTTAGGCGTAAAGTAAGACTGTGAATTAAGATTGAAAGAATAATATATATATATATATATATATATATGCTTATAATTTCCTATTCTGGAAACAAAATTATTCCTTTTTTGGAAAACGAACGTATTAGGCTGCAAACAGATGATATATGTATTAGACAACATGTTAAAATGATTTTTTTGCAATTATTGATGATGCGCTGGTTCCTAGCTATATACTAGTTTAAAGGGCAATTAGGTATGTAGTCTATTTTGATAATTCCAAAATAAATAAATAAAATCATCTTCCATTTAATAATTAGCACTTTCAAAAATTGCAGATAGTTTCGTTCTTAAACTGATGGAAATTTAAGTGGGGTTTTTAACATAAATGTAATCACAATTTTGCTAATGAATTGACGCAAACTTAACTTTGTTAGCATTGACCACAATCTTAATTTTCTTTGTTAACATCTCTGTGAATATTAAACTTTGTGGATGCTCATTAATTCCATGATAAGTTTCATAACCGTTGATAGATCTTCTTGCGCCGTGTCACGAACCAGATCTCAACCGTTTAAAA
>NC_025696.1:12403745-12406169 GCF_000633955.1 Camelina sativa
ATAGTGTACTAGGTTTTGATGTCTAGCTCCCTTTACACCTTGTAAATTGTAATTAGAATAATTTGATTGTTTAATGACAATTACTTAATTATAGTGTAGTATAATTAGATATTTTGATTAATTTATTGCTGATAGCCTGATATAATGCAAAATATATTTAAGCTTCGACTCAAACTCCTCAGTAAGAGACTAAGAGGGATACTAATGAATCTGATCGAACAACCAAATCTCAAGCCACGCAGAATCTGTTCTTGACAACCTTGCAAACAAAGTATAATTTATACGATGAGATAACGTTTACCAGCACAATAATTTTTTTTTAGTTTTCACAATTCTTTCTGAAAATATCTAACGTACAAATACCTTCTAGATAATATAAATTAATTACACTGGTCTCAGTTCTTTGACAATATTCAATTTGTTTACATCCCAAGAAATTGTAATAAAACAGCTCATATATTAGCAAAATTTGGATGTAGTTTTGAACCTTTTTATTCAGCTTGTTTCCATCCTCCCGTTTGGCTAACGGAAACTCTTTGTAACGATTATCATTTATCATCTATATAAATTCTTTTTTGACGAAAAAAAAAAAAAAGATAATATAAATTAATTATTTTAGATTATTCTTCTTCAATTCTCATCAACACTCGATAACATATTTCATTATTTGTGATTTTTAAAAATATTTTTGGCATATATAGCTCGAGACCTCTCGCTGTCGCCTATGTCTCTCATTTTTGTTTTTGGCACATAAGACCCCAAAATGAACGAAGAAAATATCTTCAAGATTGGTAAAACTATTTACAGATTTTGACGGCAAAAAAATATTATTAAACAAACAATACACGATTTACAGACTTCGGTAATTCGTTTTCTCAGTTGCGTTTTGTAAATGTGATAATAATTCTTAGGCGTAAAGTAAGACTGTGAATTAAGATTGAAAGAATAATATATATATATATATATATATATATGCTTATAATTTCCTATTCTGGAAACAAAATTATTCCTTTTTTGGAAAACGAACGTATTAGGCTGCAAACAGATGATATATGTATTAGACAACATGTTAAAATGATTTTTTTGCAATTATTGATGATGCGCTGGTTCCTAGCTATATACTAGTTTAAAGGGCAATTAGGTATGTAGTCTATTTTGATAATTCCAAAATAAATAAATAAAATCATCTTCCATTTAATAATTAGCACTTTCAAAAATTGCAGATAGTTTCGTTCTTAAACTGATGGAAATTTAAGTGGGGTTTTTAACATAAATGTAATCACAATTTTGCTAATGAATTGACGCAAACTTAACTTTGTTAGCATTGACCACAATCTTAATTTTCTTTGTTAACATCTCTGTGAATATTAAACTTTGTGGATGCTCATTAATTCCATGATAAGTTTCATAACCGTTGATAGATCTTCTTGCGCCGTGTCACGAACCAGATCTCAACCGTTTAAAAGAAGATAAAAAAAAAAAACATATGAAACAGACAACAAAAAGAATGGATTTATGGAGTAAAGAGTAAAAAATGAAAAGATATGTCATCTCCAAATTTCTCAATTTTCTACATTTAAAAATAAAATAATTGTGATTGACTTGGTATTAATTTTAGTTTTGCATAATTAAACACATACGAAACTCATCAAATGAATTGACAATTTTGAAATTACAACATGAAAATATTATAAAGGGAAGAAAATTTGGAGTCAAATGAAAAGAAAGAAAGAGTGCATTCAGAAGCAAGCAGATCATAAAATAGGGCAGTTAGTTGCACACCTTAATGATTTATATTCATCGCATATTCCTCAAATGATAACCCACACCAAAAATTATGATGTCATATTATTATATTAAGGTTCATTTTAGTAAATCCTAAACACTGATTAGATTCTAAACAATAATTTTGTTCGTAGAATAAAACAAACAAAATTCTATCTATACTTGGATAGTTCAATCCACAGCATATATGAGAAATTATGATGAAATTATGATGAAATTTTTCGTTTGATTAAATTGATATATATTGATTTATATTTCGAGAATAAAAAACATTAAACCAAAAAATTTGAAAATTTTTTATAATAAATCATATAATTTTTCTAAAATTATCAAAATCATTTAAAATCTCATAAAAATCAAATCATTTGAAATATTAGATGGAATACATCTCCTTCAAACTCATCCTAAAACCAACTTTAAATCAAATCAAGGGATTTCAAATGATAACAATAAATAACATATTCTTCCATCTTCGATTCCACTAATTTAAAATCTTAAACAACACATTAATTAGAATCATGATTACGAATAAGTAATCACTCATTAGTCTATCTCTTATCTCTCGTGCGTGTTGAGTTGTGAGTTGTGTGACTTATCTTATGTGTAACATAGTTGCCCAAAAAAAAAAAAAAAAAAAAA
>NC_025696.1:12410441-12426085 GCF_000633955.1 Camelina sativa
AAAAAAAAAACAGAGCGCACAACAGAGACGTTCCCACTCTGTCTTAATCTCTCCTCTGTTTCAATTCCACAGTATGTTTCTTTATATCTCCTCTAATCATTACACGTTTTTTTGTATTAACAGTTTTTTAATATGATTTTTTTTGATATGGCCTCTGTTTCTTCATGAACATCATGATCATCTCTCTGTTTCTCTTCTATAGTTTTGTTCCAATCAAAGATCGATGGAAACTGGTGGTGGAGCAGTTCCGGGTCAAGAAACCGGATCCGTAAACCCAGATGGGTTTGTAACGATCGATGTGGAGAGTTTCTCTCATGTCATGCACAAAGACTTCTCTTCTTCTAGTCCTAGAATTACTGTATGTTTTCTTTACAACTTTCATACTTTTTTTTGGTTTAATCATCAGAAAATTCATAAACACACCTTTTGTGTTTATCATAATTTGTTTTTTTTCTATTTTCTTCTCTGTTTTCGTTTTTTTTTTCCTTGGCTTTTGGGGTATTTATTAATTTTGGTGAATGGTGAGAATTATGGAAGAATCGCCCATAACTCTACTATAGTCGTCGTTTTAATTTCTCTGCTCAGTTTTTTTCGTCTCATTTAATATTTTTTTTTTCAAGTAAAGAAATTAAAGTAAACCCTAATAAAAAGTTGACTTTTATGTGTCAGTTTTTTTTTTTTTCCTTAATGTTTTCACTGCTTTGAAACTATTATTTATCAATCATCTCACGGATTTCTTCTCTGTTTCCTTTCTGATATTTTGGCATTTGGCATGAAGCTTCTTTTCGATATTTTAATTTCTCTTTTGGAGTCTTTCTAAGGGGTGAAAACACTCAATTATTGAGATTTTTTTATTACGATATTGAATTACAAAACTGAAAAAGAAAAATGAACTGATTAATAAATAAATAATAAAAGTTGCAGAGAAATGTATCGAGGAAAGGGTCTCCGAGAAGCAACAATAACGAGAGGAAACTCCAATTTGACGCAAATGGTAATGACAAGGAGACCTCATTCCCTCAGTCCCCACTTAGAGGTAAAAAATTTATACTATCATTCTTCTATATCATCATTATAACAGTTTAGAAAAATTTAATACATGTCATATTCTTGGTTAATTATAGTATCATCTTCTTTAATACAGTCTCTATCAAAAATTACGATATATGGATACATTGAAGTAACGTTTTTTACAAATTCATTTTTTTCTAGAGCCCATGAGTGTACATTTTGTTTCTTTGCTTATTTTCTGGTACCATATAATAGTATCTAATGGCCCTAGCAGATTCTTGAAATAAATTCGGTTTGGGCTTATCTGCAACTCTGTTTAATATTAAAAAAATCTTAAACTTTACAAAAATAATATGGGTGTTTACGATGGAAACAAATAAGTATCTTTTAGATTTTTTCATATTGCATTTCGAATTATTATTGTTTTTTATTGAGGTTAGATATTCTCTTTTGGATAGGTTAATCTCTTCATGAGTTGCTTTTGAGTATTTTTATCTTTAATGCAAGAAGGTTTGGTTTGCCTAATCTAAGTTAAGTAGAATATTATTATTAATAGTATATTTTAGTTTCAGTGATTTAATTTCTTCTTTGAAAGGTATGCATTAGACAGTGTTAGGTAGGATTTAGTTTATGTGACCAACCCATGCGTTTTTAGCTGTAAACCTTAACGTTAGGTTGATACATTGGTTTATATAAAGTTGAAAGTCTCCATTTATCTTCTACTAACTAACTTTTCACGTCATGCTTGCAATCTATGCACGTCGACACGTTACATGTGTACATACATATTTACAAGTTCAACAACTAGGAAAAACTCTAGTGTTTATCTCTTTGTTGACTATTATTTTGAATATGTGTGTATATATATATATATATATATAAGTAGTTATTTGTGTGAGCAACATATATAGCTTTATGCATACCACAAACTAACCAATATTCCAACTTTTGATTCTCCTGCACCAGTGCAACGCATGCACTCATACTATTATTAAATTTGGCAAACAATAACTAATGACTACGTTATGATTCGATTTTATTTGTCTAGCCAAATAAAGAAAAAGGAATCATTATTCATTTTGTTAAAAATTAAAGCTTTGTGGTATGGCATTTTGATGAGTTGTAGGTTCAAGCACGCCGGAAAAGCCGAACACCGTGGGGACCATAGATCATGCAGGCACGGCCACAACCGCAGCCACTGCTGCTGTTTCAGCCTCGCCGCTTCATCAAATCACCATAACTACGGCTGCCACTGCCGCGGGAAATATGATCACCGACCAAAATAGGGAAAGAAGGTTCGGTTTCTCGAGGAAATCGAGTTTTAAACGCTCTCACACGTCTTGGATGCTTGATCCGAAGAAAATCGTCCTCTTGTTTGCAACTTTGTAAGTATACTTACAACACTTCCTTTAATCTCATCATGATTTACTTATTTATAATTAACTTACGAAAACTAAAGAGTTAAAAAATATAAGGCTCAAAAATGCATATATAGATCTATAACTAATTACTTGAAAATAAACCCATATTTTATTTTGCTGTCANCCCCCCCTCCCCATCTTTTATACTAGTATAATTATCTTGTTAAATTTAATTTAGGTTTGCATATGTAGATCAATACTTGAGTCAGTATTGGTGTTCTTACATCATCATTAAGATCTTACCATATTACAAGTACTAATTTTATATATTATTAGCAAATAGAACCTACACTAGCGTGCGGGAATAAATGTAACCACATGCTATTCACCTAAGCTATTACCATATTTAGGTCTCACAAGTGTTTGTATCATAAAGTACATCACCACACTATCATCGGCTAAATTGCAGAATGTATGACGTGCCATGCCAATATTCATTATAATTATATAACTCGTTTTGAATTTTGCTGCTATATATCAACCAAAGTTGACACATGGTTTTTAAAAAGTTTGATGTTGAAATATTGCCAAACAAGTCCAAAACTCCCATAACAAGTCCAAAACTCCCATAAAAGCATGTGGTGTAGATTCTAGAGTATGAATTGTGGTATGCATTTGGGGAATAGATCATTGAAGACTTGCAGCTGTTGATCACAATATAGGTGGTACAAAAATCAGAGTTGTTTTAGAAGAATTTTTATTTATATATAGTACGATTTAGTCGCTTTGTTGTTGTCTCTTTAAGTTTTAACTATGAAGTCTATAATCGTTATCATTGGTCAAACCACACCTAGCTACATAGTATTCTTTACTAACCAGCAGACTGCTCAAACTAGGCTGTTGCAATTGCTACTAGTATTCATATCCTCTAATATTAATCTCTAGCATTCATATAATCCAGTGCGTCACATGTCATGTAGCGGCCAGTGAGAACCTTAGGCATGCTTTTTGATAATTTATATGCGGGAAAAAAAAATCACACAATTCTCTCCAACTTGGGCTAGCATATAAATTCAATATTTGTATGGATTTTAGCTTTGACCCAATAATATGGTCATTGTAAAAACTAAAAAGGTGCTGATTATATTGGGCTTATATAACAAAAGAGTTTTGATCAATTTATATTTGCTCTATATATTCATCATCCGCATTAATTTAAATCATCTTCCAATAAATAATTTAGTAGCTTTTAGAGATGCGAGGCATTGCTCGATTGCTTTGTCTCTCGTCGTAAAGCCTCAAAATCACTGCCGCAGTTTCCTCAATCGCACTCTCTGTCACTTCTGCAAAACAAAACAACTCACAAAATTTCAAAAAATATTTTATCAAAATGTTATTAACTTTTCATCATATATAATAATCGTCTTACCAATCACTGGCCATGTAGGATTCTCTGCGAAAATTCTCTTGGCAAGCTCAAGCTCTTCTTTAACAGAACCCAACTCAGAATACTTAGTCTTATAACTCGAACCAAGTCCAAGACTCTTGGCTCTAGCCTCTCTTATCCCTTGCAACACGACCGGATTAATCATCAGACCAAAAACTTTTCTAGGGTCGATCTCAAACAGAGTCTTGGGAAGTTCCACACCGTTAACGATCGGTACATTAGACACTTTGTAACCCTTTTGAGCTAAGTAAGTAGAGAGCGGTGTCTTCCCTGTTCTAGAGACACCAACAAGAACAATGTCTGCTTTCTCAAGATTCTCAGGCAAGGCACCGTCGTCGTGTTTGATCGTGAATTCGATTGCTTCGATTCTTTTGAAGTAGTCTTCGTTGAGAGATGAGTGTGCCACGCTACGTGAGATACCGGAAGGGTTAGTGCCTAAGTGAGATGAGATTGAGTCTGTGATTGGTCCGAGGATGTCTAGTGATGGGATACACCATAGCTTACAAGCTCTCATTGCTGCTTCTGCCATTGATGGATCAGCTAAAGTGTATATTACCATTGCTCCTTCACTTGCTGCTTGCTTTATGATCTCCATTAACTTCTCTCCATCTTCAATCTTCAAAAAAAAAAAATTACAAATAGAATTCAATATCGGTTTACAGAAAACCGAATCATTGAGGTTCGGTTAAGATAAAAACCGAATTAATTTATGTAAGTACCACTAAAATTCCAACATCTTCAGCTAGAATTAGGAGATCGTACCATTTAATTCGATCGGTTTAAAATTCGGTTTTTAAAATTGAGGGAATTTAAAAAGTGTTAACCGGATGGATTTCGGTTCGGTTTAGCTGAAAACGGAATTATTAAGACAAGAAAGAGGTGAGAAGTCGAGAATACCCCTGAGAAGAGATGTGTGTTAACGGGACAGCCACGGTCGACCAAGCAGTAATCGAATTGGCCCAAAGCAGCGTTAACGGCGTGTTCCGCCGTCCATCCAGTTCCGTCAGAGACTATGTAAATCGACTTTGCCGCCGTCATATCCGTCTCGTTATCTCCGTTACTTGATGAAAATGATGATGACACGTCACTGTCCACTTGTGTCGAAACATCAGACCGATTCGAACTTTCGATCGGACGCATCGGACCGGTCGTGGTATTTGAACCATTGTTAATCGTACGGTCCAGCTTCGCGCCGCCCGACCTTAAGGTTCGTGCTCTGTTCCAGCGATTCAGCTGGGAGCTGAACTTTCGAGGCTTCCGTTCCGAGCCAGGTTCGGAGGTGTTTAAAGAAACGGAATCCGAACCTGCAGGTTTGGAATTTGAGTTGAGACTGGACGAGATGATCGGTGGTGGACGTCCCTGCAACTTCATCGCCGAGAGAAGTGCCATTTCTTTATTTTATTTATTTTAATTTATTTTTTTTCTAACAATTTATCGTGACCCTTCCTTCACTTAATAATATCTTGTCAAATTTATTGGAAATTTGGTAACATATAGTTTTTGTAGAATATTATTTTAGTTTCTTTTTTTTTTTTTCTTACTTTGTGTTTTTTACGCGAAGCTCGAATTGGTTAAACCAACTTTTTACAAATTCTCGGTTTAATCTTTAGATTATAAAGATTTGGTATATATTTTCTTAATCGGATTGAATAGTACTGTCTAATGTACACAATACAACTTTGATTTCATAATTCAGATTTCAGTTTTATCGCATATAAAAATTACTCAACCGAATTAAGCTCCGGTTTAATTTTTAAAAAATCGGTTTACATATCGATTTTGAGTGAATTGATAATCAGGTAGGAACAAAATATTCTTTTAAGAAATAAAAATCAAAACAAAAAAAATTACTAAATAAATCATAAAAGCTAAAATAAAATTTGGATATCTATTATTAATAGAGAGGATTAAGGAACCTAGGGAGACCAACTTTAAAACCAAGCTTCTTAACATCTTCTTGAACTTGTTGTCTGAATTCTCTGAAGCTGAAGTTTCTGTAAGTAGGGTAATCACTTGAACAACACTCTATAACGGAGTCGTATGATGGACATAAAAAATACGCCGTTGAAAATCTCTCCACCGTCGGATTCGTCATCACACGGTGTTCCACACTTTTGTACATGCCATTGCTCCATGCCTAATTAAAACATATATACAATTAGAGATTTTGAAAGAAAACTAAGTTGTAAGATCAGGGGTAACTCTTATAGCTAGATTTAGTTACCTGAAATAAGTCACCAATATTGATGATAAGAGCTCTAGGGTTCGGTTTAACGGCGATCCATTTATCGTCTTTAATGAGTTGGAGTCCACCGACTTGATCTTGATACAAGATTGTGAGGAAATCACTGTCCGTGTGTGGCATTAACCCGTACACCTCCGATGGTTTCGGACAAGGTGGATAACGGTTCATCCTTAGATAACATGTATTCCTCACACAGTTTTCTTTGAAGTAATTTGATTTTCGTCCTGATTTCTCTGCAAGAACCTCTGCCAATAGATATGCTAGAGCCTCCGATTCCGAAGCAAATTTCTCCATTATTGAGCTGTGATACCAAAGGTAACAAAAATTATTATGACATGATCCATAAAGGTGGAATGTATAATGGGTTCACAGAAAAGTCATTCTCTTGAACTAGAATACTTACAATTTTATACGAAAAAAAGTAAACCATAAAAACTTATGTAAGTAATAGTATTTTTTGAAGATGTTATATTATGTTATCTAATGGTAGAAAATAGTTGAGTCCACAACTGATAATTGTTAGCTATCTTTCAAAAATCTCGTGTAAAGGATGTACGTTCAGGTGCATCTTACATGACACAAACAGAGACCGGTGAAGAAGAAAACGGGGTGAAGTTCATATGTAAAGAGGTAAAATGGCATGGTTTGTGAGACATGTGATGTGAGTTATAATGGACAATGGTCCCAAGAGACTAAAACAAGAGGAGAAGAGAAGGAAAAATAATGGGTTTGTATGCACCAGGTTGGGAGGAGAGGTACGTGTACGTGTCCGAATCCATTGCTTCTCTCTATGATAGAGATATCTCCTACCTGTTAGGAACATGGGACCCTTTTCTAATTTTGAATCTTCTATATCATTTCTCTTTTTGGACACTGTGGGTATATGTATCCTGTATCCATGTTTATATCATCTTTGATCATTTGAAATTTAAATGATGAATTCTAATTCATTTGTCCTGTGGGATTAGATCGGTCGAGAAAGTATTGGATGACTAGACCACAGTCCAGAGGTTTTGAGTATATATAGGTTTTGAATATAAAATACCGGACGGTATTGATATATATATATATATATATATATATATATATTCTGTTTTGCTTTGTTTTGTTTTAAGAGATTATAAATCCAAAGTTCATCTCTTTTTTTTAATAAAATAAAAAAAAATCATATATGGAGGTTCCAAAGTATATTATTAGGAGCTCTAAATGAAGAAAACTGAAGTTTATTTCTCTTTTTGAAAATAAGTATTAGACTCTCTTATTGTCAACTGATCATGTGGGTGTTTTAGCTTACATTTTGCATTTAATTAGCAATCAAATGGCTATAAAGGTTCTTTTTTTTTTTTGTGCAACCGGCTATAAAGGTTCTAAACCAATTATTTGTATAGTTTATGGATCATTGTGATTATGAGAAATAAACTTCAGTTTTCATATATTAAAAAGAAATTCTGATCCATATAATAGCTCGTGGGATATACTTTCCTAATATATTTTCTTAAATGTGGTTATGTACAGTATAAATACTTACACACACATATATATTGAATTGGGGTGTTATAATTAATAAAATTTTAGATTTTATTGTCAAATTGCCCCTAATAGTGACTTATCAAGAGACGCCAACTATGAAAAGTAGCAACGGTATGTGGTCACACATAGACTCACACACACAAGCTGAAACGATATAATGCATCAGATGTGTTGTAACTTGTAAGACAACCACATGCATGCAAAATTGCAAAATACATGTACTGATGTACATATGTAAGAATGTGTACAGATTCCAGCACACATTAGTACACACTGATCACAAGATTATTTATATACGTGTGTATATATCTATAGATCTAGCCTGGCATGTTCGAGTACTTCTTCTTCCCTTCCATTATCTCTCTTTGCTAAACAGACAGTTTTCTCGTGACTCTTCCTTTCTTTTCTCATCATATAGTACTGTAATATTGTATTATACACAAGTCTGTACTATATGTGTTTCTAGATCGTACCTTACGTTTCTAAAGGTTTTGACTATCCACATTTTTAAAAAAAATATATAAAAATTAAAATCTTAATTGAACACACTTAAGGAAAAAAATAAGGATGTTAATTACCAAATCAACATCGACGGAAAAGAGAAAATAATTTCACTGGACAGAGAAAAACGTTATAACTAAGATATTGCAAAAGTAAAATGGTAGTTGATTTCAGTTATATATATAGACGTGTTGAAAATTGAAATCTTTTGAAGTGTAATGTTTGTAGTATTATTTTAGAATAAACTTATGTCTTCTAATGAGTTGGTTGATGATTCTTTTCTTTTTTTGGAACCATGATGTTGGTTAATGGTTTTCGATTATTTCTCCCGACAAAAACCGACCAAAATCAGTTGGTCTGAATCCCGTTTTTAATTGATAAAAATCTGACAACAATTTGTAAATAAAAGTAAAATATATTTAATATATATAGCAATAAAAATAAAAAGGGTTTAGTGTCTTAAATCACCCCCAGCCGAATAATCTTAAAATTCCGTTTTCTAGTATGTTAAAGAATTTGAAGTTGACATTAGAGCTAGCTAGAGTTGATTTAAGTAACTATGTTAGATCATTCTTTAGCAAAAAGAATTTATGTTAAGATTATTTATAATTCAAATACATAATACTTTTTCCAGGAAGTCTTAATACATAATATTTTATTCATTGTATTTCACATGCCAACTTGCTATCTAGAAATTTAGACTTATTCAGAAATAGTATAAAAATTGGAAAACATAGAAACGCATGAGAGAAGGAGAATAAAGCTTTGACCCAATGGCCAACAACTTTATTTTCCTGTAATTTTTATTATTGTTTTTGAATTTTTATTCATTATAAGTATCCCAAAACTATTATTTAAATATAGATGACGACACTCTATTATATGCTTCAAAACTACCATATTCTAAATTAAAAACTGTGTCTGTCTCCCATGTTCCTAATCTTTGACTATTTAATGTCTGCAAATTGTGTTACTTATAGTCAAAACACTTGACATTAATTAAGATTATCAATATAATTCATCATTTATCCTCGAAACAGTAGGTTAGTATAATCTAACTGAAATAGAACTTAAAACAAAAAGGTTAAGTTGCATTCTAATTTCCATCTTGTTATTGGGATTATTCTGCAATTAATCTGCACATATCTTTTCAATAATTTACATATAAAAAATTATAAATAATAATTAAATTAATTCCAAGTAAAAGTTTAAACTGATGACAAAATTTGTGTACCTGAGAATAGTGAGGTCCTTGTTGTCTGAAATATCTGTCATGGGAACATGAAAAGCTTCTGACCAAGAAAGCTGCCGGAGACAAGTGGCTGACGGCGTTCCCCACCGGTAACTCCCGGCGGAGAATTTCTCCGACTTACTTTTCTTGCCAAAAGGCTCTCTAAAAACCCTAACTTGCTCTTGTCTCATCTTCTCTAACACGTCCATTGACATTCCATGGTTTATCACTTGAAAAAATCCCCACTCCCTTGAAGCTCTCGCAATATCTTCCTTACATTTCTCTCTATCCTTCTCGGCTCCATCGATGAGACGGCTGACGTCAATCACCGGAAGCTCCACCTCTTCGACGACAGCCGTGACAGAGAAGCTCATGGGTGTATCGGGAACATTCTGTTCTGTGTTTGTGATCTGATTATACAAAAGGGTGTTGTATATTTCGTTGAGTGGTGGATCCATGAGAATTACTTAGAGAGATCAATGAAGAAGAAGAAGAAGAAAAGGAAGAAGCAGAATTAAGAAGAAGAGTGACTTTGAGAAAATTATGGGAAGTGAAGGTTATCAAAATACGTGTTGTGATGAGAGACACAATTCTTACATTTATATAGACGTCCACCGATATGCATATGCATATAAACAGTCGAGTGCAATTTGTTTACAATTTGATTTTTAGTATACCATGTTGATGCTAAATATATATAAAAAAAGAAATATTGTTTGCCGCCCGTCGACATTGCTAATTACTCACCACTAATTATATTCATTTAGTGAGTAATTACCATTTGTATATTCACCACAGTCTTTTGCAACGTCTAAATGAGTAAAATTTTGGGTTAGAAAAATATATTTTGAGTAGCCATAATAGTTGGAAAGTGGATAGTTTACTAATCCAAATAAAAAATAAACTTTTAAGATCGTAATCTAGTTTTACTTTTCCAGTACGTATCATATATTACTAGATGAATATCCGTGCTATGCGCGGGCTTATGGTTTACTGTTTTCTAAACAATTTTGCTATTAATTTGGTTTTTTTATGTAGAGTTTATCTATTTTTTAATTATGGAAATCTTGAAAAATATAATTTTGACTTTGATTTTTTTAATACTTCAAATAAGTTTTTTCATTTTGCAATTGAATTATTAGATACATGCATGACCAACTTTGTTTTGAGAGCTTAAATATTCTACAATTCTTGTCTAAAACTTCTTAAAAATTATTCCAAATGAAAGCTTGATCTAAGGATGCATATTTTGTAATAAAGAGTTTTTTAGCTTCTCAGTTATATACTATGAAATACTAACATTTTAATTTTTCAAGATTGCAGCTTGGTTAGCTCTTTAATAGATATAATTAAGATAGACATCTTCCTTTCATGTCATCTCTTCAATTTCTTGAATATAACTCTAGAAATTTTTTTTATAAGAATTTCATTTAATTTTTTTTGACAACTTCTAAATATTAGAATATAAAAACCCCTTCCTCTTTGTCTCTGTATTTTGCTAAACCAACATTCTACAATTTTATTCAATTATCTTCCATTTGATAGTGAACAAAACTCCAATCTTCTTCAAAAAAAATTTAGGGACAAACTTTAATGAATTTCTTTACATTATTAACAAATATCTCTATTACTGCTGCAACTCTTCAAACTATTGACAAATTGTAACTCCTAAACCATATATCCATAGATTTATGGTTTACGTCAAGAGGAAGAAGTGACTTTTTGATTCAATCCAGATGTCATTTTTGTCTTTTGGCGATGCATCTACTTTCTTTGGACATGTTATGAGCCTCTCTAAATTTTTTATGTAAATATTGAAACTGTTTTTGTGATATATAAAAAAATAAAATACATGAATAGGTCTTTTTCCTTTTAATGAAGATAGACATGTGACATTCTTTCCACTACTAATATGTCACTCAGATGGAAAGAGTTCATAATCTTTCATAATATAGATATGTCATATATTTGTAACAGAGATGTAGAATTTTTAATACGAAAACCTAGGAAAAATACGATATGGGTAATGTGTATATATGTGTATATATATGGTGGACAAGATACCATAATGGGGATTAATGAATTTGGTATTATTAGAATAAATTAAGTTGGGGCTGTCTTGGAGAACATGATGTTGTTTCATATTCAAAGGTTTGCATATTTGCTTGTCTGGACACCGTCCTTTGTTTCTCATGTTTTTTCACTTTCTTCTATGTTGTACTGTTTTGTTTACTATATACATTTATTTTAATTATTTCTTAATCATTGTTATCAATTACTATTAAAGTATTAATCAGAAAACTAATCAGTGATTTCTGCTTCGTTGGATAAGAACCAGTTATATAAAAAACATTATGTTGCGTTTGCGTTAATTAGTACGTCATGTATTATTTTAAAGGCGGTAGTAAAATAAGAGAACTTATTATGGAAGCAAAGAGAAGCTTGGGGCCCAAGATAAAGAAACACGACGACTTTTACTTTCCTTTCTCATCTATACCGCACTGTAATAAATTAATTGCAACGGACTACAGCTTTACTTACACCCACATAATTATTTATTTATTTCACTGAGAAGTCTGAGATAATTAGTTCTTTATGAGTATAAAATATTTATCTTGGGCCCCAAGCTTCACACCATAATAATTTATTCTATACAAACCAGAATCCAAAACAACATTCACTAAAAGTTGTAAACAGTTTACTTTTTTTGCGTATCTTTGACAAACACAGTAAATGCATGCAATTATAATATTATATACAAAATGGATGTGTCACTATAAATATAAAAATATGTTGCATTTCCTTTTTCCGATTTTGATATCTTTAAGAAAAGTTACATTGGCTTTTAAAACTTTTAACAAAAAAAAAATTAAAAATCGAAAAAAACTCATCGGCTTTTGGATAAAGATATATAGGGTGCACCGACCAAGCGTATATATATAGTAAAGAAGTGTAAATAATCTACTAAAATAGTAATGGATAACTCAAAGCGTTTTACAGATCATATAATATTTTCTTTGTCAATGCGTTTACAGATATCATATTGCCGTAAATGTTGCTTTGCTAACATAGTACTAACATTTATCCCCAAAAAATGTGTGTTTCAAGTTCAACTACACTAAGAGAAGGTAAAAGAGATAAGATCGTGCGTGGAACATATCAACAATCCGGCTCTGCTCCAAATGCTGAGACACAAAGTTGAATTTATTTTCACTTGTTTTTCCTTTTGAGTTCTATTGTCACCAATATTTATTCAAAATTATATTGTAATCAATATTTTTGTACATTTGTACTGCATATATGCATTTTTTCAACTCGTACTTTTAACAATTTATTTACCAACAACACCATCTCATTTTTCCTATTCTGCAACTTGTGGCTAACATAGACATTTAAACTGTACTAATGATATCAGAATTTTTATAGATAGCCTTCAAATATTAATTTGAGTTCTTATCCAAAAAAACTTCTGGCCGGTCATAAAAAGAGTCTTGAACAATTCGCTCGCTGCTCAGTGCGCTTGCCATCCATTCGCAGCCAAAACGAAACGCGCCTAAGGGATTACCGACGCTTCTTTTTTGTCCTCGCCGCTTTGTTTATTATTCAAGTTTGAAAGAAAACGTGGATAATTCAAGAAAGTGATGATTTAACTAAGCCTAGGAAGGCACTTTACTGATTAGTCCACATATCATACTCAGTATTATTACTTTATGACTTTTTTGTGTGTGTTTTCTTGTGGGTTCTTTTCTCTCGCTTTATCCTAATCCTAGCATATTCCTTTTTGTGAACTTTATATTATACGTATAGTATGACGTATAGAGCTACGTAACAAACACTATATTATGTGTAATTTTTATTTGTTGTCGATAACTCTATTAGGTGTAAATTATACATCGCTTGAGATAATTAAGGGTGTCAAAATGAACAAATCCGCTCACCTAAACTCAATCTATCAGGATTCAGGAGTTTGTGCATCTTATGAATAAATTTATTATATAAATTTATATTTATTAACTCACACTCATATAATCTAAATCATGAGCTAATACTATATATTAGTTTGCGAGTTAATATAAATCTAAACATAATCTAAAATATTAACTTAACGAGTTAAATAAATAAGAAGGATTGTTAGATTCACCTGCTTTAAGTTTTACCAATTAGGTATCAAGTTTTACCAATTACAACTAATTTGTTTTTAATCAAAAGTTACCACAAATGCTTTTAATTTTTTCCTTTGAACTTTACGAATCACGATCATAAATAACCTCATTATTTTTTCAGCGAATGAACTTGCTTGAATGAAAGAAGGCTAGATATCATCTTTTACTTAAAATTAAATTCCAAAATTTTCTGAGTTCGATAAAAAAAAATCTAGTTCTAATTGCCACATTTTTTAAGTGATATATTAAATTTTTTTAACACAGTGGTGTCGAGGAATTACCCAAATTTTAAAAGCACCACTTGATATTATTTTTAATTGACAACTCTAGAGGGTCAACAGTAGGCCATCCGAATCGATCTCGCGACTTCTCAACTGGGCCTCCAATTAAATAATGTGATGTGTTTTTTGCTCTAGTTTAATGTTTAAATTTATCGATATGTTCTGTACAATTAATTATATGTATGTTCTTAATGACTATCAGAAACATGATCGCAATGATCAATTACAGCTATTAATTAGTAGTATCAACTTAAAAAGAACACAAGTAGATTATAATTATAATTATTTTTTTGTTTGTAGTAATTTTTTGGTGACCTCACCGTATATTATCATTTACCAATGTTACGTTATATAGTTTGACTTTCGATGGTAATAATATTAGCATAATATATCATACTAAGCATCGCTATATACCTTAACAAGTAATAACCAACCGAAGTTTATATATTTTTGGAAGTATTTGAACGTTGAACGTTGACCGTTAGGTCGTCAAACCTACATGCCAACAATATGATACTCCATCCGTTTTAAAATATAGAATATTTTAAGTAAAACACACAGATTAAGAAGTTTTTACTTTTAGCAAGTTCAACTAATCAGAAACAATATTGCATAATATAATATACTAAACTAATCTAAAAGTTGTATTGAAATTTGAAAACATTCTATATTATGAAACAACAAAATTCTCCAAAACATTTTATATTTTGAAACGGAAGGAGTACATATTAATTCTTCATAAAAAATGATATATAGAGTAAGAACTAAGAAATTGATAAAATTGACAAACGATTCTTTTTAACAATTTTTTTTTTTATTTTTTAAAAATGTTTTGGAGGTAATGAACACTGACCGTTTTCCATTGTATAAAACATGCTTGGCAAAAATGGACCTTGCGAAATATAAATACGTTGACCACCGTGTAATCAATTATAATTGACCCTTCGACCATCTTTACTGCAGGAACACTGTAACGTTTCTTTAAAAGAATAAAAAAATATACTTTAATCATATATATATTTTTATTATATTTTATTTTTAGTAGCCAATAGAAAAACGACACCTGTCTATTTATTAAAATGATTGATTTTTGCCAGAGCAACTTAAGTATCAGTTTTCTTATTTTTTTTCTCTTTTACTATTATATATTATTTTCTAAGCAATTCTCTTCTGGAGCAACTCCCACGATGCCCTTACAACTCGTTAACTATCACAAAGGTTGGACCATAAATCTCTATTCATCCCTTTTTCCTATTAGATGAAATTTTATATATCCTGGTTTTCACACGTGTATTCATTTGTTTAGCATTTAGTTTTTGCTGTGAGTAAGTTCGTTTTTAATATAATACTATACAGTAATAAGAAATATATAAGTATATATAAGAAATACGTACGTATATATAACAGTTAGTTAAGAAAAATTATATGCAAATTTGACTAATTGTCACTATGATTTTGATTATGTTTTGATTTTGTGGATACCTTAATTAATAAAATATGTATATTTCATAAATCATGAAAAATACTTTGGATTTTGGTCCAAGATTGTTAACTTATCAATAAAAAAACAAAAAAAATCTCTCTATGGTAAAAAAGATTGTTTTACTTTTACTTTGATATTATGATGAAAAGTTTGAAAGATTTACTCAGCTTGCTTGTAATTATAGAGCCTAACAACATTGCATAAGTAAACTGCAAACTTCGATCAACAACAATACGGTAAACTAAGTCTTCACATCTAAAGACGTACGCAAGAAAAGCAACATGACCTTGTTCTAGTAAAAATCAATCTTTAATTTTAGAATACCAAAAAACTGTTGACTCTGCAACTACTTTTTCTCAATATATATATATATATATATATATATATATAT
>NC_025696.1:12426352-12480324 GCF_000633955.1 Camelina sativa
TATATATATATATTTTTTTTTTTTTCTGTTAAATTTATATAAATGTGGTTGAAGGAAAATGAGTTGTCGGAAATCTAATTGATAAACCAGTCCAATCGTTCGCAATGATAATGTTGATGTAACGCAAAGAATCTTGCATGTAGGCTCTACCACTTTTAATATTAAATAAGTATATATTTGCATGGTAGCTCAACTATTCATCACTCATCTCTAAAAATATCATCCTTAATACAGATAATTGTTTTCAGATACGATCATACGACGCATACTTTCCCGGCGCAGAAATTTACATTTATTTTTTTGAATATTTCCACCAAGAATATTAGAACTGACGGAGTGTTGGTGGAAATTGTGACACTCAAATTGTGGAAAATATTATTCCATTATAACTAAGTAGTTTTTTTTTTCCTGTTTATATAGCAGTTAGGATTTAAGAAACATTAAAAAAAAAATCGATTGCTAACATGAAAAAATATAGGGATCTAGACACAGAACCTCTTAATTATTCAAAAAATTATACTCTCTATCAATACAATAAAAGAAGGATGTGTTGCTCTCCTCTTCTAACACATCAATCTTAACATTGAAGTATGGTTTGACACATCAATTAAAATTAATAGCTAAGAAAAACATTTGAATTAATATAGCTAAGATTTTTAAACCAATTAAAAAACTATGTGCGACATCATGTTGTCTTTCACTTATTAAGTTGATTTTTACTGGGAAATCTGGAAATAGATTCTTGAATTGCAATTGCTTCAACTTTTGACTCCGGCTATTGTACCTTCTCTTTTTTTAGGGGTGAAATATGTCATGTTGCACTAAGATTCTTACGGTTGATGTTTATTTTTTTATGCAAAGCTTCATTGGAAGAATTGTAGATGACCGTATTAAAACTTTCACAGCAAAAGTCACAAAACAAATTATATTAACCAATGTCTATGAACTGTTTTAGCATATTTAATTGAATATAAATACTCATTTCATAGACCTATGTAAAAAGTCCATCTATTTCGATTTCTATACTTCCATTTAGGTTTCTTTACTTGTGTTCAATAAATTTTATCCAAGAAGTTTTATTAAAACCATATTTTCTCAGCTAATTGCAATTTAAATAAAAGATAAAAATATAAATTTGTTGTATCTACATAATGTGTGTGTAAAGGCATAATATATTCTATGAAATGAAAAAAAGAAGTCAAATTCTAAAAAAAAAATATATGTTTGAAAATTATTTTGATACTAAAAAAATATTCGAAATAGTATCTCGCTGTTAGTCATATTTTTTACACGTGACAATGAGTAAATTTGATTTATTTTTCTAATTTTTCTTTAAGATTGTGCTAGATTAACATATATAGCTTGAAGAACTTAATCATAAACTTGTCAAGTGAATGATAAGCTTCCAACTTGATCGTAAGCTTATCAAGTGATTAAATGGGTTTGTTTAGTTTAGGTGTTAGGGTAAGATAAGAACAAGTATAAATATGTTGTAATGTTGTAAGAGATAAATTATGTGAGATTTAGGAGAAAGTTTGAAGTGCCTAAATCTAAAGTACTCTAAGAGATCCATCAAAAACATTTACAATGTAAACATTAAAGAGTAATATGTTTTACTATTCTAGAGGGTTTGTGAGTGAGAAACAAATGAAGAACTAATGGTTTGTACTCTCTCAACTTAGTTGGTAATAACACTTAAAATATTTTCATAAACTAAATTTATGAAATAAAAAACTCAAGTATCATATGATGATGTAAATAATAATAATAATAATAAATTACTATTGAAATTATCAAAAACTTATATGAATTGATTCCAAATAACATATATTAAATTATGAAATCGAAAAAACAAAATAGAAAAATATGGTAAAAATAAAATAAAAAACAAATCCCGCGGCATAGCACGGTATCAACCTAGTATATTATAAAAGATGATGTTTTACAATTTTCACTAAAATTAAGAAAATAATAAATGATGTATTATTATTAATTAATTTTGTTTTCTTCTCCTTTTGGCTGTGCTTTTTCTACACTTGTCATTCAATTACATATATACATTAAATTATGTATTGTAAAAATAAAAAAATTAAATATTTATTTAGTTTTGAAAATAAAAATGTATTAAATACACTAAAGAAAATCATTTTTATGATACAACAAAAATTCTAAAACATCATCTATTCTAATACAGAGGGAGTATAATTCAAATTTTCTACATAATTTTTTTAAAGTATATGATTTTATATCAAACTATCACTATACTGTATCGGTATTTTTATTTTATTTTTTTATGATGTGTATATACTATATACACAATTTTATTTTATCATTTATAACTCTCATACACCTTTTTTAATAGGAACTCAGACTGATACAACGGTGATACGAGTATGAATCATTAGTTTATCCATGTCTATATTTAGTGATATCCGACGTTAAGAAAAACTATAGTCACAATTTCTTGAAATAACGATAGACTGAAAAATGGAGTTGTTCCTTAAAGATTACCATTCTAACCTTTCTTTTATATTTATTATATAAATGTTGTGAGCACATTGAGGACTAGAATGAAGAGACTTGGAGGAACGAGAACCAAATGGACAAATCAAAGCATTTTCTTAACATAAATTTCTAATCAAAAAGTTGGTGGTTTCAACTATAATTACGTCTTTTTTTCTCTGATTAATAACCCATGATTTCCTTGTCAACTACATTTATTTTTGTCGCCTTAACCCATGATTTGGTTTTGAGTTTGAAGAAAAAAAAATCCGATGATTTGATATAAAATCAATCTAATCAAATATAATACTCCAAATGGAAAAAAATAGCACTAGTAATGGAACTCATTACCATATCCTTAGAAATGGAAAATAGCACTAGTAATTAATTATCTATGTTTAACTGTTCAAGTATAAATGGAATCTGCCAGTTGTGCGTTTCTTGTCACGTCGTTCACAATATATAACCAGCTTCTAAATCATATCACCACCAAGACTGTAGAGAACATCCTACGATATCGTAATTGTTAGTAAAATGTAGCCTTTACTACTATTCGATGGTTTTGGCAAATTCGGTGTGAACTTAAAAAAAAAAAAAAACTGAAAGAAATAAGAAGTGACCCATACACATCGGAAACGTGCCTTGGTCATAAGGGGGATACTTGGTTCATTAATATACACAGATTGATGCTCTCCATATATAATCTTACAAGTATGAATATAATATATGAATAGTAAGAACAATGTTAATATCATGGCCGCACACGTAGTTTTACACGAAATATCCAATTAAAACTTGAAACATAAAAAAACTTGATATCAGGAGATATCCACAAGATAGCATTTTGGTGGTTAGATTGTAAACTCTTGGTATTTTCAAGATTCAATTATCCACTCCACTATTATGGTACGACATGACGAGTTAGCGTCTAGTGATTATCATTAAAATTCTAGCTAGCAAAATTCAAAGAAAAAAAGAAAAGTCATGGATTATGTCTTCTTCTTTTTTTTTTTTTTGGTTTAAGGGTTTAAGTCATGGATTATGTCTTCTTCTTTTTTTTTTTTTTTTTTGGTTTAAGGGTTTAAGTCATGGATTATGTCTTCTTCTTTTTTTTTTTTTTGTTTGGTTTAAGGGTTTAAGTCATGGATTTTGTCCATAGAAATTACGATATTTGCAGGTAAGTTAACTGAACCCGCAAGAACAAACAAAAAGATCAAGAAAAGAAAAAAAAGATATATGCATTGAAAATATGACATCTAACTTCAATCATTTGAACAAGGCCTGTCAAAATAAGTTGGTCCATCCATTATAAATATTTTTGTTATCTATGAGATGTTCATATCTAATATGGTAAATAGACGATTGGCGATTGGAAGTGTTTCTCTAGCCGGGACCATGCATACTTACGCATAATTTATTACTAATCATACAAAATATTCTGAAAAATTAGCAGTATATATCTTGGAAGTGGTTCTGGTCTTACCAATCCGAAAGTAAGCAAAGTCTACCGAAATTGTAATTTGATTTAAGGGGAACTCTTGATTTTAAACCGAAAAATCTGCTTCTCTTAACTTTGAACTCATTGGTTCATTATAATTTTGTGAATACATTCATTGACGTAAGGTGAGAATGAGATTGTGGAGGTGGTTCTGGTCTTGAACTGGTCCAACAAATCATAGACAATAAATAGAGAAAAGAAAAAACAAAGCATGTGATGATTAGAATTAAGATCCAGCAGAATAACCGTTACCCTGAAACCTTGTCGGCTCATACGTGGTGACTTCCTCTATCACATGCAAATTTATTCCCGATGCAAATATTTGCATCAAACAATGTTCCATTGTTGTTTTTTTTTCCTATTACTATTATTGAAATAAAAACCATTTGTTTCTTGGTACTTGTGAAATAATTTGATCAGTCAAATGGTTGGCTCCTTCTTCTGATGACTTCTGGAAGAAAAAAATTCTCTGAATTGTTCGAGACCACGTGCCACCAAACAGAGTGGATTGAATCATGAGCGATCTTTTGTATTTTATATATACTAATTTACTTGCATTCCCAAAAGGAAAGCAAAACTGCAAAACATGTGTTCTTTTTTTTTTTCTTGTTTGTATAACCTTTCAAGACTTTTACAAGAGCTTTTGCAATCAAATTTCGATGAACTCAAACCTTCCATTCCGTGGTTATTTCTTTTTCGCTATTTCTTGCATAGCAAGTAAACGGAAGGTGAAAGTTTGAGTCTCAGAAGACAATTTTTCAGTTTAGACATGTGTTATACCAGACGCAACAATCCCTGAACAGAATGATTGAAAACTGAAAAGTACCCGTTGCAAAACCCAATGTTGGGGAACTTTAGAAGTTGAACATACAACTATTTCGTAGCCACAATGACATGTAATTGTGTAGCTTACTTGTAATCCATAAATAAAGTAAACTGAACATGTTTGTTGCAGACCAAGCTAATAAGAGTCTTATACTCCAATAATAATGGCCTTATTTCAAACGCTAAATCCTAATCAATACATGTATAGTACCATGTTATTCACTCATCTACGAGATATAAGTGTATCAAACTCCTCTTCATCGATCAATTTTTTAGAGACGTATTCTTTCGAAATAGACAAGCAATTTATCGGATAAGTATCAAGCAAGCAATGCTCAAGTCTCTGCAGTTTCTTCTTTCCTAATAGCTTTCAGTCTCTCTTGAAGTTTCTTGCTTTGTTCAAAGTTTACCTTTCGCTTTACAGCTTTCTGCAAAAGTATTGTAAAGATATATCACTAGTTAAGACAATGTAATCAACCCAAAGGAAAAGTGGAAAACTTTGAGTTGAAACGTTTGTCTTGTTGGCTATTAGAAAAATTACCTCTTGGCGAAAACATCGATCAAGCTTTACTTTAAGCTGTGTACAATCTCCGAAGAACTTCCCAATCGGATGATCTGTATGACACTTTTGAAACTCCTCAATTATCTGCCAACCATGTGAGTGACATACAAAAGAATTAGTCAGAACAAACAACAAAAAAGAGATCAAACTTTTGAAAGGTTTGATCTTTGCCAAATGCAGTTATGTAAGCTTGACTCCATTCAATTTGGCAAAGATTTACTAAACCTAGAGATATGAGGAGAGTTTATCACCAACATTGCATTTATTTACAGAACCTCTCTTTTGCATTCTAATACACAAACTAGAACATTTCTCAAAGACGCAATCACATAGAGGTAAGGTAAGCTAATTCACAACGAACACGATTCAGAAATCTAGTAAATGTACAAAGTAAATAGAAATTGAAAGTGAAAGAACAAATGCTGTAAAACTCACCTCCAGACACATTGGATGTCTATGTGGTGTAAGCGGAGGATGCATCTTCTGTAATAAAAACACAAGAAATTAAAACTCTGAAGGAATCGCTTGTAAAAATCAGATCTTTCACCTCTATGCTAAAAACACAGAACGAAATAACAGCAGAACCGAGCAAAATCCTCGATTTCATAAACCCTTTTATGTTGAAGGAGAAAGAGAATGGAACTAACAACAAAGTCACAAAGTCATTGTAATCTGAAACTACGGATCTCAATTAGCGTCAGGAATTAAAGAAGATGATCAATTCCTCCCAATTTAACATGACAGGAGGAGAACCCCTTAACCCCTAATCGAAGAACAAAAAGATTAAAAATTACCTTTGATTTGAGCAAATCACCACCTGAGAGGGAGAGAGATAGACCTCAGAATCACCGAAATGGGAAAATAGAGAGAACGAACAAATCAAAAACGAAGTTATTAGGAAGTTAATGGGCCTATATAAACTTTTTGGGTTAACGGGCCTTGTTAAGTCTTTGTAAACGCAGCGTTTTGAATGTTTTGGATGAGAGAATGAGAAAGGAAGGAACTTGGAGGAGGACAGAGAGAAGCGCAAATATCAGAGTGAGTAAGAGAAGAAGAAGAAGAAGAATAAAAATCTTACCTTTTTGCCTAACTGTGAAGAATCCACAGGTAAGCTGAACAGTACGTGTTCCGATTATCAGAGTAAACATACCCAATTGGAATTTGACTTCACAATTTTTCTTTTCTGGTGTAAAAATTGCAGTGTTTATGAATTGTAAACTGAACAGGACGAAGCTTTAAGATTTGATTCCTCAGGATGCTTTGTTTGAGATATTCATTACCTTATCTACTTCAAACAAAGGAATCAACTAAGCTCTTCTCCAAAAGGCCTAACAATATTGTGGTTCGTATTTGTTTTTCAAGAGTTATGTTCTTAAAAGCTTCTTTTATCATACATTTCTCAGTTCCATTTTATTGTTGAAATTGAATAAATCTTCAGGTTTGTGCGGCGAGAGGTCCAAGACCTCGGTCTCCTCGAGTATGGAAAACAAGGAAGAGGATTGGAAGTATCTCCAAGGCTGCTAAAATGATTGATTGTGTAATGCTTTCTCTCTTTTTGACCCTTTCTCTCATCCTCTTCATATGTTTAATGGATATGTAGTTAATACGTTATCCTTCTCTCATAGCTGTTACTGAGATGATGTATTGTATCTTATTATCTTATAGATAAAAGGATTGTCGAATGTTAAAGAAGAAGTGTATGGCGCTCTTGATTCCTTCATTGCTTGGGAACTAGAGTTCCCTCTTGTTATAGTTAAGAAGGCGTTAGTGATACTTGAAGATGAAAAAGAGTGGAAGAAGATTATTCAGGTAATTTTAATCTAGCAAGAGGAGCTGATACTTTCTTTCTTGGTGAGATGAATGTAGAATAAGTTTTTGGATTTTGTTAGGTGACGAAATGGATGCTGAGTAAAGGCCAAGGAAGAACAATGGGAACGTACTTCTCATTACTAAATGCATTAGCAGAAGATAATCGGCTTGACGAAGCTGAGGAGTTGTGGAACAAATTGTTTATGGAACATTTAGAAGGAACTCCAAGAAAGTTCTTCAACAAAATGATCTCTATATATTACAAGAGAGATATGCACCAAAAGCTCTTCGAGGTAAAGTAACAATCCTTCTTCTTAACTTAGTATTGGCAGCCAGTAGAGATATTCTTTTCGTACAAGTTGATTTCTGAAACTTATTGAGTGTTTCTTAGGTCTTTGCTGACATGGAGGAGCTTGGAGTGAAACCAAACGTTGCGATTGTGTCTATGGTTGGAAAAGTGTTTGTAAAGTTAGGGATGGATGATAAGTACGAGAAACTGATGAAGAAATATCCTCCACCACAATGGGAGTTCAGATACATCAAAGGAAGACGTGTTAAGGTCAAGGCAAAACAGCTAAATGAGCTAAGTGAAGGTGAAGGCGGCTTAAGCAGCGACGAAGATAAGGTTGATAATTTGATTGAGAGCAAATCCAAAATGCTGTCAGATAAGGAAGCAAACGAGGATCTCAGTGAAGAGGAGGAAGAAGATGAAGAAGAAGAAGAAGAAGAAGAAGAACTTCCGGGTATGGATCAAGGGCAGATTGAAACTTCTAGGGAACCCTCTCTAGATCATTTAGACTCTTCTTGACTTAAAAGTGTTTGCGTCATGAGCTTTTGAGATCGTATCCACCGTTGGATCATGTAAGGAAAAGAGATCGACGGCCAAAGTTCTTCTAAAAAGCATTCTGGGACTGAGCTACGGTTTCTTATCAGAAAGATTTTGAACTTTTGAGGTTAAAGAGCTTTGAAGAGTGAAAGATAAATTTAAGAGTCAACTAAAAAGAGTATAAAACTCAGCAAAAGAACAAATACTGTAAAAGTCTTTTGAATTGAGTATGACTGTAAGCATTGAAGACAAAAACTATTGTATTTCAAAATCATAATTAACTCCTTAATTGTATTCTCACTCTTCATCTGATCCTGACTCTTCAGAACTCGATTCCTTCTTGTTTACTTTCTTCTTTGACCCTCTCTTCTTATCTTCTTCATCCTCACTGTATTCACTTTCGTAATCCTCTTCCTCGATCTCATCGTCCTCCTCCTCCTCCATGTCTTCTGCATTCTCACCCTCCAAATTACGGGTTCTTTTCAAAACCTCGACTTTCAGTGATGTCTTTTGGTCACAACCGATCCAAGTATCGCTTACGCAGAAGCAAGTCAAGTTATAAGTACCTTCTGCAGGTGCTAAGATTCTCCCCATTACCAATCTTGACCCACTTTTGACCTTCTCAACAGCTTCTTTAACTGCATCATTTATTTCCTTGCCGCTTGCTCCTAATGGTTCCATTGTCTCAGTAATAGCGTTCGAAGCAGCGGCTATAGCTCCAGCTTCATCCATGAAATTAACCTTCTGAAAGAACCAGACATTGTTTGCGTCCGCAACAAGAACCCAAAAGTTTTCCTCGTTGTGGAAAGGAAAGTAAGGCGAGTGAGGAATAGTTCCTATGAGTCCATTGGGACGTTTTAGAGTGATCCAAGCTTGAACTGTCATAATGTCGCCTTCCTGAATACCTTCTTCGCCTTCTGTTTTGCAAATGACGTTGATTTTGAGAGACGGTATCATTTCTAACACTTTCTCGATGTCTTGAACATCAGTCTCTGACAAGCCCCCAACCTCTCTGAATAGTTTAGAACGTTCTTCCAAGCTGAGTTCTTGAAACTCTTGGAATGATTTAACCTGCAACGCTATTGATTTAGCGATAGAGTCGTTGACATGAGGGAGTTGCAAGAAAGGAGCAATGCCTTCTGAAGATGACTTCCTTGCACTAAGAGGAACAGCCTGCAATCAAACAACATTGAGTGAGCTACAAACTCTTAATTATTTTGGCAAGAATAATGTTGGAAAAAACTTAAAACCTGAACAATGCATTGAGATAGCTCCATTACTCCGAGTGCAGGACTTAACCATCCACGCCCTTGTTCATTGCGGGGTATAACCGCCATCTGCAAGAAACTCACAATATCATAAATTTCTGCATTTTAAAATTTCCTAAGTTAAGAACAGCAAACAAAAGCTTCTTAGCTTCTTATGTGAAAGGATTGATATAAGTGTTTCAAGTCATCATCAACTTGGTACTAAGCTTTAATTTATCAGTTACAATGTGCTAAGCAAAAATAGGGAATATAAGCAAGACCTTCATTAAATCTTCAAGTAGGCGAGGCGCAAACTCTAGCACACGCCTGAAATCATTTTGCAGAGTAAGAGACAGAACAGTTGATTCACGAGTTAACTGTTTCTGTATCAAAAGCTCAGTCTGTTACAGAGAAGAAAACAAAAGGAAAAAAAAGTTAGCATTTTTTTCAAAATGTGTTCAATACTTAGCTTTATAATGTATTAAAAGAACCAACCTTGACAGTTGCAGGATTCTGTTTCCAAAACTTAGCTTCATCTTGCTTCATCTTCTTAGGATCAAGATTTAGCTCGGTTTTGACAGACGTAAAGAGTTTCTGCAGAGGTTCATCATCCGTTTTACGAACAGGAATCTCTGCATACTCAGCTGCTTTGATGAAAACTTCCAAAACTTTTCTTGGAGTTAAAGAGGATTTCAAAGACTCGAAATATGCTTGACGAGTTTGAAGCTTAACGTGACTCCCAGTATACTTTGATGATCTCCAGAGATAGATTGAGGCGATCACCAGTGGCAAGAGAATACATAAACCAACTGTACACAGCAATAAAACCCCACCAGATTCTCCATTCATGTTTAAAATAAATTCAGGTAGAGCCATTCCCATTGTATAACCCTGCATCAAACAAAAACCATATTCTCCATTCATGCTTATAATTAGAATATTAGAAGTTGTGGTTTCGTTTGAGGAAAACACACTATTTCATCATCTAAATAGTGAAAAGAAACGCAATGGAGGTTATATATAATCATTACCTGTCTACCATCCGGATGGCCATACTTCTCAAAGTTTTCACGGGATAACGGATCAGTTAAAGCTTGGTAAGCTTTAGCTATGGACTCAACAAAATATTTATTGGCCTCTGTACAATTACAACACACATGTAAGCAACAAGCACACAGAACAATGAATCAAAAGGGAATAAATAAAGGACGAGGACCAGTAAGCGTTTTTCAACCTGGATCTGGATTTTTATCAGGATGGTATTGAATAGAGAGTCTTCTATATGCTTTCTTGATTGCTGAATCAGAAGCACCAGGTTCCAAGCCGAGTATACCGAATGGCTCAAAGAGTTGACTCTGTAATATTTACACAAGATAAGCAAATGAAATTCTCAACCACAAGCAATATATGATTAAGCTTGAAGAGAGAACTATTAGTTATTATTACCTCACGGCTCATGTTTTTAGTGTAAAAGATCAAGAAGATCATTACAATCCAGAGTAGCACAACTGTCAAGTTGCTACATGAAGTGAAGCTAGAGATCTACATAAGATAAAACCAACAAGTTAAAAGAGGTTTACTAAGAACATAGTTACACTAATCATAAGTTAGTAGGGAGAAAAAAAAAAAAAGAAAAACTAACCCTTTGAGACATGGATCTCTTGTACTTCCCTGAACGGTCACACTCAAGGCATTGACAATGTATGCTTCTTTGTTTCTTCGAAAAAGCACGGCTCAGCTTCACAAATGTATAAGGCACCAATGGAATTGCCATCATTGTCAAAATGAAAATGGGAAATAAAACACTATTCTCTTCTGATTCCGCCATCTTTGGACTCTTCTTGTTTAAATCAGAGATTCTGCAGAAACAGAACTGCTCTGTTATGTTTGTTTGGAATCTTAGAAGTTGTGGTTTTGTTTATACTATAAAATTTCCGGACCAACATGATTAAACAATAGTAAAATTTGACAATCGATCTCAAATCGTGTCCAACAAAATATGAAGAAAGAGACATTTGCATAATTCCCAAAATTTTTGTCTGATTTACAAATTCAAGGAAAAAGAATATGGATTTGAATTGCATGCGATTAAAAACGAGAAAGGAATCAAGAAAGTTTTTACCTTTGATGATAAAGTTTTGGTTGAGAAGAAACTGAATAAACAAAGCAGCTGACTTTAGAATTAGATTGCGAAGCCGAAGAAGAAGAAGAAGTGAGGTTTTTGATGGGAGAAGTGATGATGAATCATTACAGCCAATGAAGACAAGACACGTGACATGAAATTGAGACTTATACGCAGCGTTTGGTTACTCTTTTAGGAAACTGATGGCGACGTTGACTAATTTTGAGAAGAAGATCTAAGAACAATGAAAGAGCATGCGGCACACCTGAGTCCCTGTGCACTTACCAGCAGAGGATCAGGACTCACAAACCCTCAACGTCATACTCATGGAGAAGATTCAGGCAAGTTTTAATCTTTTCACAGTTAGTCAAGAACAGAACAACAAAAGGCCAAGGCTTTGTTAAACCCTTTGAGATTTGAGTTTAAAGATTAGATTTTGGGGTTCGTTAAGAAAAAAGACTGAGTTTTTGATTTGGTACAAACGACAGTGAAGCACTTAAATGGTTCTTCTCCACACAAGTGTTGGATTCATCAAACGGTTCTCAACGACTCCATCGACGTCCTCGGCTTTAGATTGGAAAACTCAACTGAATCTGTCCCGAGTAGCCACCGAGATCTCTTCAATTCTCTTACAACGTCGTAACTGGATCACTCATCTTCAATATGTTAAATCAAAGCTTCCAAGGTCAACACTTACACCGCCGATATTTCTCCAGATCCTCCGTGAAACTCGAAAATGCCCTATAACCACTCTTGATTTCTTCGATTTTGCCAAAACCCATCTCCGGTTTGAACCGGATCTTAGGTCACAGTGTCGAGTAATCGAAGTTGCTACCGAGTCAGGTCTCTTGGAACGAGCAGGAACGCTTCTGCGTCCTCTGGTTGAAACCAATTCTGTGTCTTTAGTTGTTGGATCGATGCAACGGTGGTTTGAAGGTGAAGTTTCACTCTCTGTCTCGCTTAGTTTAGTTCTTGAGTGTTATGCCTTGAAGGGTTGTTACCAAAATGGCTTGGAAGTGTTTAGTTTTATGAGAAGATTGAGACTTTCACCTTGTCAAAGTGCTTATAACTCTCTTCTTGATTCTCTGGTTAAAGAAGGTCAGTTTAGAGTGGCTTTGTGTTTGTATAGTGCCATGGTTCGAAACCGGGTTGTCTCAGATGGGTTAACTTGGGATTTGGTTACTCAGATTTTGTGTGAACAAGGGAGATCCAAGTGCGTTGTTAAGTTGATGGAAACAGGTGTTGAAAGCTGCAAGATTTACACCAATCTTGTGGAATGTTATAGCAGGAATGGAGAGTTTGATGCGGTGTTTAATGTGATTCATGAGATGGATGATAAGAAACTAGAGTTGAGTTTCTCTTCTTACTGTTGCGTATTGGATGATGTTTGTAGATTGGGAGATGCTGAGTTGATCAATAAGGTTCTTGGATTTATGGTGGAGAAAAAGTTTCTTGCTTTAGATGATGCGGCTGTGAATGATCAAATCATTGAGAGACTTTGCGATATGGGGAAAACGTTTGCCTCTGAGATGCTGTTCCGTAAAGCCTGCAGTGGTGAAAGAGTGAGGTTGCGAGATGGGACATACGGTTGTATGTTAAAGGCACTGTCTAGAAAAGGGAGAACAAAAGAAGCTGTTGATGTATACCGATTGATTTGTCGGAAAGGTATTACAGTACTTGATGAGAGTTGTTATAACGAATTCGCTAATGCTCTTTGCCGAGATGATCATATGTCAGAGGAAGAACAGGAATTGCTTGTAGATGTTATAAAGCGCGGTTTCATTCCTTGTACGCACAAGTTATCAGAAGTTTTAGCATCTCTATGTCAGAAAAGAAGATGGAAACACGCAGAGAAGCTTCTTGATTCCGTTCTTGAAATGGAGGTTTATTTCGATTCCTTTTCATGCGGGATTTTGATGGATCGTTACTGCAGAAGTGGAAACTTAGAGAAAGCCATGGTACTTCATGAAAAGATAAAGAAGATGAAAGGAAGTTTGGATGTAAATGCTTATAATGCGGTTCTTGATCGGCTTATGATGAGACAAAGAGAGATGGTGGAAGAAGCAGTTGGTGTGTTTGAGTACATGAAAGAGATGAATTCAGTGAACAGCAAGAGTTTTACGATTATGATTCAAGGGTTGTGTCGTGTGAAGGAAATGAAGAAAGCTATGAGATGTCATGATGAAATGTTGAAATTGGGTATGAAACCTGATTTAGTAACCTACAAGCGTATTATCTTAGGTTTCAAATGAAAACTTTTAGTTTAGTTGTAGATTTTAAGATCTTAGTGAATCAAAACACATGTAATCAATCCATTTGAGAGTTATACAAAAAAGTCTAATCTGTAAACAGAAAATTACAACAAAATATCAAAGAGTTTTGAAGATCAAAGTGTCAAAATTTCAAACAAGAACAAAGGGGGTGAAAAGTTGTAATGAATGAATACAATAATAAGAGTTTGTTTAATATATATAATGATGACCCTATTACATGGTTGATTATTTATTGGTCAAGAGGCAGCCATTCCAGTTCTAGTTCTAAGTCACCAGATTCAACATTCTGAAGCTTGATTTGAACCTCTTGTTTCACTTTCCCATCTGCAATGTTAATGATGCTATCTTCTATAAGAGCATTGTCGTGCGATTTCAGCCATTTTCCAATCTGCATATCTCCAAACATCTCAGGGTCTCCGAAAGCCATTGCAGAAGTAATCAGAGGTTGGATATCAATCTCAGCTTCTCCCATTATGTCATCAGCAGAAAATGTGTCATAATCAAACACTTGCTGCAAATGTCAGAAAGTAAGACAGAAAGGACAGTAAGGGAAAACCTTCTGTTTACAGATTCATCAAGAGTAGAAACTGATTCAATAGAAAGTTTAGACCAAGCTTGTACCAATTTCACTGAGCCATAGTTATGAGGAACAGAGAGCATGAGTTCCTCATTCCAGACCGGGTTTAAGTTGCTCTTCACTACAGTAGATTGAGCCTTCTGGTAATATGATGATAAAGATCAGAGAAATGAGTTGACAATAATGTATCACATAATCAATGGTAAGAACATATAAAATATGTAAAGCATTCAGTTAATTACCTGTTGTCCTAGAGTCAACACAACGTAGGGATCACTTGACATCATATCTCGGATGGCTAAATTGGTACCCTTTTTAATAGTCACTTTCAACAATCCAATAAACTCAACCATGCCTTCAAGTTGCTGTCATTGTTTAAATTTACAACAGAGAGACGAAATGTGTTTAGACACCATGAGATCAGAAGACTTAGCAATATCCATGTTCAAAGAGTTTGCTCCACTTGATTCTAACAGTAAGATGGGGAAAAATATAGAAAAATAAAGAAGCTTTACCGGCTGTTGCGATGATGAATTTGAACGAAAGCTATCAACAATCTTTTTAGATAGACTTGATGAAAGATATGCTGAACTCTTTGTACTAGAGGTCTTCCCGGATGTGATCCGCAAGCTTGGTTTTAGAAACTCTTGGTGCTCATATTTCGACCTGAAATAAAGACTTGAAGATGAATATTTCACAATGAAGTGGTCATGACTAGCGTTTATACACATTATTTATCGGGTCTTCACAACCTACCTAATGAACCTCATACGTTGGTCATGACTAGCATCAGGTCCAGGTTTAGAGCTTCCTTCGGGTATAAACGCCTCGTAAATTGAGTTTGCAGAGGCGTTTCCTCCAATTTCAATCATAGAATCGACTTCTTCATCTGACCATTCATCCAATGTCACGGATAAGACCTGGAAAGATGAAAACTATCACTACACTACTTGCAAAAGATTCTGTCAAGAAGAAGTGGTGAAGCAATCCACATCTTAATGCAATCCAATGGCAAATGCATAAAACAAAAAGTAGAAAGAGAGAAGCAAAGAATCATAACCTTTGAGATATGAGTGCCAAGGCTTCTATGCACACCACAACATTTTAAGCATATAAACACTCCTATATTAGCTGACCTGTAATAAGCCACCAAATACATTGATTAAACAACCAAAAGGGACACAAGTAGAGAAACAAGAAAAGCTATGGCAGGAAAACAAAACATAACAGTAATCAAACTGCAAGAGAATCATACAATGTTTAGTAAACATTAGAATGGCAAAAACTTACGCCCACTTAGGATCAGGAGCGCCACAATCAGCGCATACTCGGTTATCAGATTGAGTTAAAAGATCCCTTATTCTCCTTTTACCTGTGAACCAACAAGGTGGAATATAATTCAGTCACATCACAAACTCATTTGTGAATTCCACACCAGAAGTAGAAAGCCTAAAGACTAGATATTCCTTCGCAAAAAATGGTTTACCTGAGCCAGGCTTTCCGAGTCCGGCTCCAGAATAACTCATTGCTCTTATAAAAAGCTAGCAATCATCAAACAGAATCCTACAAAACAGAACAAAGAAAACCCAGAATAACGTTAGGGAAAATAAAAACTTTCATCATTCAAATGTAAAAAGCCTAAAGAGATCAAAACTCTGCTTTGCAAATTCCAAAACCAAACATTTTGGGAAAGCCAGGACCACAGAAATACCAATTGTAGATCATCAGCAACGATTCATGTTCCCATAAATCGAAAATTCAAAATTAAGGAGACCAAATCCAAATCTTAATCCATTGCTGCAAATACCATTTCAACGACGAAAACATGACCGACAGGGAAAAAGTCGACTTACACAGAGAATGAAACTCAAACTTGATTGGATACAGAAGAGCGTTAAAGAACGATCAGAAACGAAAAAAAAAAAAAAAAAAGAAGAAACATGTATTTGGAAGAAGAAGATATATAGAGATTAGATTGGATTGGACGTTCTTACCAAGGGAGAGAGAGAGGACAGGAGAGAGACAGATATGTTCTTCTTCTTTACAAAAATTTCAGACGAACTAATATAATTATTATTGTCTTACAAATATGACAACTACGTCTACGTGCTTTTTCTTTTCTCTTTTTTTTCTTTTTCTTTTTCCTTTTTCCAAAATTTTAATTTTCCTCATTTCTCATTTAATTGTAAAAGTTATGTAAGGTCAATTACCAATTACATTTCCTTGTCGTTGACTAGTTTCTTTTCTTCAGAAATGAGAAAATATATAGTATAATATATAGTATAAATCATTATTAGCTTTATTATTTATTTTGTAACAGTTTTGACTAAAATGAAATGAAAATCCGTAACGTTTCAATATTTCAGCCTAATACAATTTCTTTAATTTTGTAAAAGACTTTTTAACTTTCCAACTAACAGTAATAGAGTGTTAATGATTACGAAACTCAATTGATCTAATGATGAGTTAATAATGATCTCAGTTGATTTGGTTCAACGAAAAGGCTACGGAAAGAGACTCTCTTGATAACTTTATAAGACTAAACTGAGAGAGAGAGTTCAAGTAAACTCTGAAATTCTTTCGAATTGTCTAATCACCATTCCCATAATCTATTATAAGCAATACTACAAAACTGAAAACGCAGAACCCAAAAAAGAAGATCCGTCATATATAGTGCATTCTTCAAATTCTTCAAGCAGATTTCAACTTGTTCGATGCTGCTGCGAGCTGGGAGAGTGTTCTGTGTCCAACGAACAGCAGAAACACTCCCAACAAGGAAACTCCCTTTAGTGTCGTGAACAGATCCAACTGTAGAAATGCAACAAAACAAAACAAATTGTGATATGAGTACTTTGATGCAATGGTCCTTATAGTCTTAAACAAGAATCGGGCGGGGGTTATGAACACTTGCCTTCCACCAGAACAGTACATAGAGAAGCAGAACAGCTGCAATTCCGACATGGAAAAGTAAAGCGGGTATTGCAGAACCAGCCGAAGATGGGAAGCTCTTTATATTCGCTCCCAACTGTGTAAGCTGAAACATAAAAGGTTTATATGAGTAGTGAAAAAAATTTGATGATTTTCTTCGTATACTGTTTACAAGCAAAGGGAGACTAACCCCAATCAGGAAACCGATGAATGGGAGGACTATAAGACCCAAGAAAACTAGTGAGAGCTGTTTTGCTGGAAGCTTTTCAGGAATCCTGAAGATGTGTGATATTTCAGCTTTTGGTCCATATCTTGAGAGAGGCTCAGTAGATTGTACAGGAGGACGAGGCGCCTTCTCTGGACGCTCTGGTAGGTCTAGTTCGATGTGCCCAATATTACTTAATAAAGAGTTCTCCTGGAAAAACAGAAAGGAAGATAATAACATTGTTCAAATTCCTGAAACATAAATCAACTGCAATGGAACTGAAAGAACAGTACTTACCATCGAAGCATCTCCAATGGTTAGTTGGATCTCATATTTACCAGAGAGGTAGTAGAGCTTCTCAACCAATCCAAGAAAATCCTGAAAAATACAAACATTAATCGTTAATATTGTATTTGGGCGTCAAAAATGAAGATGAGACAGAACAAAAAAAAACAAGAAGATAAGTTTCTCTGCAAAAGAAATTCAAAATGTAGTAGTATAAGGAACTTAACTAGAACTAATTCAGACTTCTTTGCAGAAGTTTTCACGAGAAAGATATGCTCGACCTGTGACTCATGTTTCAGCTTGAAAAATGCCTGCATGGAAGTAAGTAAGTCAAGTTTGACAAAAAAAAAAAAAAGAAGTAAGTCAAGAAAGCGAACAGTGCAAAACCATTAAGAAAGCGGATTCAGGAATCAACAAACCTGGTGTGGCTTAAATACATGGCCAAGTGGAGAAGTTAACTGAAATGACAGGCGTAGCTTTTGGAGGTGGTTTGCTGATAATGCTACCGCTCCGTCTTTAGTTAAATCTAGCCTACAAATTTTGCAAAGAGGACCAAGAAACAAAATGAAGACGCTAAGCACGAGAAAAAAAGATGAAAAATATTTATTTTGTAACCAATAAAATGGTAAAAATTTCCTAACAAAAATGATTAAGCAAGCAATCACAGTAGGCGAAAAGGAAGTTTTTTAACAATGATGCAGGTGACATACTTTTTCTGAGATTCAACGCTCCCAATATCACTGTCAAGTACAGCAATTTCAGCATTCTCAATGCTAATAACTCCTGTGGCAGCTATAGGCACTTTTGTTTGAGCTTCGGTTATGTATACTTTTTCATTTGCTGAATCATCTAAAACAATCTGCAGAAGACGAAGCTTAGCATGTTATTAATATACATTTATATGAAGTCTTTGGGTGTAATAAAAAAACTACCAAGAGCAATACCTCAAATATAAATGTATACTTTCCAACATCAAAGTTTTTGGGAAAAGAGTCCAGGAAGTATGTTGCACTGTCAGCGTCAAACTTAAGCTCCTGCACTCCCAAAATGTCATGGAAACATGTAAACCAGCCCAACGCAGAGAAAACCAAACATTTACAAATGCGAGCTCAAACAGTCAGAGAAGCTACATTATTTTACCTGGTTGTTAATTACAGAAGAATCCTTTGTTCTAGAACTTATAGCTTGTGCGAGCTTCACACTAAGAGCTGGTGCCGTAGAACCGAGTACAGTGCTAACTTTAACCTAGTATAAGATAAAGATTACAATATTAGAATATAAAATAAATGAGAGACCTCTACTAAGAATATGCACTTCCATGAGACTGAGCAATCTCTAAACCAAATATCAGCTAATCGCCGTAATCATAGCCAGAAAATCTAAAGTTATGACTTTTAATACTAAGCTACCACTAATCAGCAGGGAGCCGTAATCATAGCCAGTAAATCCAAAATTATGACTTTCCCTACTAAACTACCACTAATCAACAGGGACAAGTACCAGAGAGGTCAAAGTTAAGACTTCCCTACTAAAAGTACAGCACCCAGAACTCTGAAGAGAGTTGTGTTAACCCAAGAGGGGAAAAAAAAAGATTACGGAAAGAGAAAAAGAAAATCCAAACCATGCCAGTCACATCTTGATGCAAGTTAATGATAAGGTACCTTCAAAGGCTCTTTCTTTGACAATGAAATGACAGTAGATGGAAGAGACAAGATGAGTGGAACGGAAAACCTGAAATGATGAGAATGAACATAGAACATATTATTCTTCAAATAGAATGACGAAATTACAGCGAGAGCATAAGAGATGAAAATTCACGAGTGTTGGAACGTTTAAACTTCTATTCGTCCTTACAGATATCTTTTCTGCAGTATTTATTTTGTTAAAAAATCTAGGATGGAATACTACAAGACATGCAAAACAATTTGACAATGTAAAGCGAAACAGTTTCCCTCTATCAAAAGCAACTGTTAAACACAGAAGAACAGGAGTCACAGTTAACCCTTGCAAATCTATGGCTTTCACTCACTCAATTCAAGGTTACTGAAATCTGCTCTTCCATGTGTACTGAAATCAACTGAAACGAAAATGCAGAAAATGGCATGAAAGTAGCATTACCGGTTGTCTTCCAAACAAGCTAGTGCATCTATTTGGTTGAAGAAGTCCTTGGCATCACCAGGAATTCCAACACCAAGAAGGAATTTGGCAAGACCAACTATCTTATCACCTGGAAGCTGCATGAGAGAATGGGAACACGAATGTGAATTATCAACACATCTGGCAGAATAGGATAAACAGAAATATGAGTATTACATACGTTCAGTCCTGTAGATTCTGAAGCTGCAAATGACGTAATCCCTTTAATTACTGATGCAGTAGTTGAGATTGGGCCTTGACTTGCATCGACAGACTTCTCATCGAAATAAAATGTCCCATCGTCTAAAATGCCAAAAAAACAATCAAACCCCATAAACGCAAAAACCAAACAGGTGAAAAAATGAAGCGATTGAAGAGAATTTCTTATGCATATAGCCATATACATAAGATAGCAAGTCGTTTATTGTATACCATATTTTTGGATACCGTCAAATAACTTCAGGATACCAGTCTTCAATGTCTGGATCTACAAGATGACAAACATGAATGAAGATATCATCACATAACCAAGATTAATCACCCAAACTACCAGATAAAATAGCAGAAAAGAATTCAAAGAAACCACCAGCATAATCCAATAAGAACTCAGGCAGACATGCATGACATGCATAATTAATTATCAAAACACAATTCTTTAAACAAAATTGTAGAACACAATTCCCTGTAGCTAGGACTTGGAAATTATAATAATCAGAACACAATTCTATATTTTAGTTACTAAAAGAGTTCGAGACCAAAAGTAGATCAACACTAAACCAAGATATTGTAGTGATGTCTCATAAAATATATTCTCAGGAAATCAGTATTATAGTGGTTCAAAGATCTCACTTACCAATGATTGATCAATCTCTGAAGGTGCTAATGAAATCACTCCAGCAAGCGTTTCGAAGGCTAAGCCTGAGGAAAACAAAATCTTATGTTCAGAATAATGAACGATATAACAATGGAGCAAAGATAGTGAACAAGATGAAGCAAGAATGGATGAGATGCATAATCTAAAAGGTTGGCATTAACGTTTGAGCATTGTGAAGTACAAAGTGCTAATCCAATTTGTACTACTTACCAGCAGCAAAGGTGCTTGATTCAGGATTGTTGGAGCTGTAGCGCCATCTTCCATCAGTCTGGCTAAGAGTCTGACACAAATGCACTATATCAGCCAAATTTTACTCGGAAAACAATCTAAGTAGAATAATACAGTAACATATCCACATTATATACACTTCTACCAGAGTCTAAAATTGATAGTTCAAAATGTACAATGTGACATCTGATAGTTCAACAACAAAATAAAAGGTGAGCTAGATAGAAATGTTCAAACCTTGATGGAACGGAAAACGGCTTCGGCATCTCCAATACTTAGAACAGTTCCAGGAAATTGCTCCTGTATTTACGGAAAGGCGAGGTCAAACCCTGAAGCCAGTAATAAGGAAAAGCAGAAAGCCAAAGCTATGGAGTTGAATAAAACAAACTCTTCCCAAAACTATTTTTACACTTGCAAGTAATGAGCCAAAAACTAACAAAACTCTCTTAAAATTACTCTTTGGAAATAGTACTCAATCCCACTCAAGACGCCCATCAAAAGACTAATTCGTATTTACCTTAACAAGCACCAAACCTCTGACAGAATAGTAGAAGTCAAGCAATGACTTTGCACCTTTAACACCAGCTTGAAGTTGAGAAACAATGTCCTTCAAAAGAGGGGAAAAAAAATGAACATACTTTAACCACTTAAGGTAAACAACTTTTGTGATACTGAGAGGGAGACAATTGTTTACCTTAAGAAGAACAGCTTCACCAGTTTTACATTTTAGAATCCCATTAACGCTTAAAGCATAGAATGCATCCTTTAGAGTAGAAGAAGACGATCCTAGAACTTTAACCACATTCTCACAAGTCGCTGAGCTAAGATCAGACTTTTTATCAATTCCAAGAATCTCCAAAGTCTTTAATGCTTCATACGCCTCCCCTAAGCTGATTAAAGAAAAAAAAACACTCAAACTTTTAGATAGGTACACACACAAAACAATTCATGAACTACGTAGTAATCAGTGAAATGTCATTAAAAACACCTAAATCAAAACAATGCTAACTAAGTAAATAGAGAAACAAACCTTTTGTAGGATCCATCGACTGGTAAGAAGACATCCACAGCCGCAGATCGGTGAGAGTCTGAGATCGGCTGGAAAACAGAAGCAGCACCGCAAATTGCTACGGCGAGTATCAGAACCAGAAACCGTAAGCCACTTCCAGCCATCATCACTGCATAAGAAGAAAAAAACAGATAAACTCATCAAAATCAAAACACAATTACGCATCTACGACGAATGGATCCAGAAAAAAAAACAATCGGAGATTTAAGCTTCTTACAGATCGGAAGTAGATCCGTACAAGGCAAAGAAGAGGATCAGAGGTCGACGAGTCTCAGTAGTCAACGGAGACTGAGGTTTGTGGAAAGCGTAGGATCGATCTATTAGCTTTTGAACCCCAGAGGACGAAACCAGAGAAAGAGAGCACAAAAGGCTAAAAAAAATATGAGTGTGAGTTTGATGACAGTAACTGAATTGACTATTTTACCCTCGCTTCCAGCTAATTTTACACTCAAGTGACATTGTGGTTAGTCCTGAAACGACGACGTATCAAAAAAAAACCCTAAAACCTTAACAGTTCAACCGGAGAGCTCCGCTCTGAGGAGAAGATCAGAATCACAGAATGATCCGATTCGCGAGATCGAAACCTAAAATCGAGCTACTGGGTTACGATTTTCTTCAGAAATGCTACGCTAGTGGAACCCCTAAAGGAAAAGCTAAGCTGAAGACGGGCCAACCATTGAAGCGCAACAAACTCACAATCAAGAAAGGCGGCGGAAGCAGCGGCGGAGGAGGTGGTGAGGAAGCAGGTAAGGGAAAAGGAAGAATCTCAGATGAGAAGCAGAAGCTATACGATCAATGCATAAACGCTCCTTGCCCTGTTCGTTACCTTCGACCCAAAGATATAGAAAGAGAGGCGAAACGAGAGAAGCTAGGGTTGATCAGTAAAGCGAGACAACGAGAGATTGAGATTCAGAAGAAAAGTGGATACAAAATGGGAGTTACTATTACTACTACCACAGAGCCGATTAGGATTGGGACTCCGGGATTGGATTACATTTCGTTAGGGATTTTTATGGAAGATGAGTTGCCTAAGTATAAAGTTACGGTAGAGGATGGGAAGAGACTTGCTAAAGAGTATAGTAGAGTGCTTATGAGAGAGCATAGGGCGAAACGTGTGGCGGAGACTAATTTGTTGAAGTTGAGGAAAGCTGCTGTTGAGGCATTGCCTGAGCATTTGAAGAAGTCTGCTTTAGTGCGTGATTTGACTCCGTTTCCGGCGATTCGAGGTATTGCTACGCTTACTCCTCCTATTGAAGGGTATCTTGAGAAGATTATGAATGCAGCTAATAAGAGGAACTCAGGTAAAGAGAAGCTGAGATGATGAGGTTAGTGGAATTTGTCTTTCCGCTGTTAGTTTGTTTCACTCTTTGTGTTGGAGATGAGTTGTGTTGATTGGATTTCGATCAAAGGAAACAACTTTGAGACATTTTACTACTTTGTGATGATCTTCCTGAAATAAAATTTGGCCATATTGGCTATTACCACTCTATGGTCCTTTTTTTACTTTCTTCTGTTTGAGGTTAAGTTATATCATATCGAGTTGTGAATGGTGAATTTTTCTAGGATGTAAAATGGAACCATCCTCTTGTTTGAGGCTTTATCTGTGTACATACAGTAGATTTGAAAGAAGGAATATGCAAACAGGATCAAGGAACAGCCTTCATTAGACCCAAATCTACATGTCTCAGTTGGATCACGCTTTTGTATCTCTTTTCTCATCTGGTCTCTTGGGTTTACACACATTTAGGATGTCTACTGGACCTTTGTGAAGGCCACTGGGTCATGTGATCAAATTGAAAAGTTAGGAGTGATCAGCTTCAAACTTGGTGCATCTTTTAATCCTCACCAGAATCATACTCCTAGATAGTAATTAGCAAATAGTAATAAACAACTCCAGAGTAACTTGGAATCTACAACAAAATGACACTTGTCTAATCCGTACGAGAATTGAGTTTTTGTGCTTTGAGCTGCGTGTTGGATGTATTTAATTATATTATGATAAATGTAAAACTGAAGTTCTGTAGAGCGTTTTCTAGGAGATGATGTTCTGCTTCTGCTTGTGGCTTCTTCCTTCATTCAAATATGCATTGTTTTTTGGTATTATTTCCTTCAGGCTCGCCAAAATTCATTTTCTGCAATTTCTTACCCGGTTGAGTGCAATGGCAAGAGTCCTAAGCTACAAGACCACCAGGATTCTCTAAGGAACATCATAATTTAAAAGCCGTAGAAGTCTAGTCTTAAAGAGAATTCTCTTTCTTCTCTGTACTAGTTGTAGTGGTACCTCTAATATAACTTGAGTTCTAAACAAAAAAAAATCAATATAAAAGTGAGACACTTTTTGTTTGTAGATTTTTATACAGCCCCATGTTCCAGGCCGCGGTTCCTGCCATATATGGAAAATTGCCGAACACAACACAATCAATATTGGCATTCACACAAAAGATAGATATATGACAGCTTTATAAAGTATTTAATTTCTAATTTCATAAAGTCTCTCTCTCTCACACATCATCATTATCGTGGTCGTCAAGAAATAGCCTCTCTCATCGGCAGCGTCTCATAGTATTTTCTCGAAAACTCGATGGGATCCCTGTTACCCCCAGCCAACAAACCAGAAGTAAGATCTATCCCTTGCTATATTTTTTGTTGTTGTTGTTGTTGTTGTTGTTGTTGTTGTTGTTGTCTAACTTAATTATTTGCATTGACGATCTGATTTTTTTCCGTAATTGTTTGATTCGTTTTCCGTTTTCCGTTTTCCGTTTTGTTAGGGCGTAAAACATGTGTGATACTGGACATGGAGGATTACACCATCTCTTGATTTGATCTATCTGAAAATCCAGAATGCATTGTTTGACTCGGGTTATCGTAGGACGGTTGTCTGGGCTTGGGTTAATACATGGTCCGATGAAATGTGGGACGAATTTATGGGCACCGGATTTCGTGTCTTTCCACAAACCAAAGGTGAAGAAGAACCCTCTCTTTCTCTCATTTTTATTTTTTAAATAATCTATCAATTTCTCTTTCTTATCGTCTCTATTGATTATTATAGTAAGACTATTCTCATTCTTTCAGTGGTTCAAGAGAAGAGACTGGAAATGATTATGGTGGACCTTCTTTTCTGGTTATCGGAAAGTTCAAATGTGCTCATACTCTCTAAAAACCACGAAAGCATCGAGCAAAACCCCTTGTTCTCCCGTTTTCGTAAAGTTTTGGAAGACAGAGATTGCTATTTGGCCGTAGCAAAGCCTGAGGTATTCATAAACGATAGCACAATTGTAGAGAGATCATACTACTTATTCAGCTGATCCCAGAGTTGAGTTTTTCGAATCAACTTGGAAGCCTCAAATATGGTGGTGGTGATCTTTTACTTGAAGGTAGTGAATCAAAGAAATTACTTCTAGTCTTGAGTGGCTTAGTGGGTAGAATACTTCTGATTGCCTCTCGGCTTCTTTTGTTTCCCTTAGTCCAGTATCTCTTTTTGTAGACCTATGGAAACCTCCGAATCTTGTGGTAAAATAGTCAACATTTTTGTGTATCTTTATGTCCCAGGATCACAAATCTTATAAATCCTAGTATTCTACAGGATCTTTTGAATACCACTAACTCCCACTAATGAACATGGCAATCACCGCTAGTGTTAGGGATTGTTTGCTATGCCTTCCATTCCAAGATTTTTCGAATTTTAACCCGTGGGACCTCAAACCTTCATCGCTTGGCCATTTGTACTATTCGCTTTTACGGTTTTACCAGAAGATACATCCCAATGCAGGATAGTACCGTCTTTTGAAACTGAGAACCCTCGTGAATCGTCATCTGATAGAGCTACTGCTGTAACAGACTCTTGTTGTTTGACTTTATATAACACGAAACTCATTACTACTCCGTGCTTCTTGAAAACTGTATTGGTAAAGTTGTGAATATGTTTGCAATATTGTGGATTTTTTGTCCACCACAATATATTTTCCGAGCTTTTTGCAAGAGAGAGATTGGAAGATGGAGGAGAGCAAGAGATAAAAATAAATAGGGAGGGATAAGAATTTAAGTACTTGGTATGCTCATGCAAATGTTGGTAGCCTCCTTTTTTGACGGATTTTGCAAGTCTTTGTAAAAAAAATTATTTAAAAATCATTTGATTGTTTTTGTTAGGATTTAATATGATCCCAATACACTAAAAAGACATCGAATCCTCTCACTTAAATCAAGAAAGAAAAGTTTGTTTTCTTCGAGAAGTTATGGTTATTTTGATGATTTCCTACATTTATGCTCTTCATTGAATTTCTATGTAGCTTTAGTAGCTTACAAAGGAAAAATGAAGACTGCAGAATCCTATAAACTTAAGCACCGGTTCATGATCTAAGCTACGGTCCAAACTTAGTTTTAATTATTTTACGTTTTAAGAAAAGTCATATGAGTTATTCATATTCCATTATAGAAGAACTTGGAGAATGTATTTAATTGTGGGCGAGAAGTGGGTAAGTGATCCTTGATTTGTTTTTAAGTCCGTATGTGAACTCGAAGACATATAAAATGATAACATAGTCTTGCATATGCATTTCAATTACAATATAAATCATATTTAACTATTTTAAAAAATTGTTTTTAATGTTTACACGGTTAACTAATAATATTGTTGATATGTATGTAGGGATTGCTTGAAAAAAGTTAATTTTTTTATTTCAACCACTACTTGTTCATATTTAATTTACTTTTGCTCAAAAGAACAGCTTAATTAAGAAGGTGAACCCATAGAACACGAATGTTTATCAGAAATAAATGATCGAGGGTGTATAAACTAGACTTTAGTTGTCATGCATGCATGTTTTGGATGATGTATTTAGGTATTTATATATTTTTATTAATTTATGATTATAGTAGAAACATATATATATATATATATATATCAACATTTTATTTTCTATTTACTTAAAAACTTTTTTATTATACCTAATGTAAAACTTTCTAACATCATAAACCTAAAGTAGTATTTTTTTTTTACTCAAACCTAAAGTAGTATTACATATAATTAAGTATTTTTAACTGATTTCACCGATAAGATTTTTTGTTTACGTAACATATTACATATATTATTTAATATGAAAAAATAAATTAACAAAAAAATAAGCAAAACATATATAAAAAATAAGCAAAACCTATGTAAAATATAAGTAAAACATATGTAAAATATTTTTATGTATGTGTTTTTTTTACAATAAAAAATAAAATAGACTCTCATATATCATATCATCTCTTTATTTCTTGTCACATTAGCATTTTGTTAGTCAGAAATAAATTTGTCATGCATGTGTTGATGCAAACATGAAAAATCTATTAACATACTGAAAATTTTAAACAAGCCAAAAGATATTACTATATGTGAGAGAACCCTAATTAACCAAATGAAGAATCTGATAAACTAAAATAAAAATGGAAAGCCAATGCCAATATCTTTTTAAAAAACAACTAGTGATCTAAAACTGTAGAACCAGAATTATCAGCAACAACACCACCTTCCTCAGCTTCCTGCAACGCCATCTTCTCCTTCAACGTCGCCTTAGCTGTATCATACGTTGCGTGCAACCCAAACAAGATGTAATATACAAGCAGAACACCTGTCCAAATTGCAAACCTAATGAAAGATTTGACATCGATCGAACCAAGAAGAAATATATTAATAGCGATCGAAGCTGAAGGCAACCACGGGACCAAAGGAACACCCCAAACTTTCGGAGCCCTAGCTTGCGGTACAAGAAATTTCATTCCAGCTGTAGACAAAAACCATATCGGAGCCGAAACGCAATATCCAATCCAATCTTCTTTTTCCAAGGCCCAATATACAGCAGTCGCGGTTGAGGACGCAAGAATCAAACCTAAGAACACTAAAAACTTGTTACGGTCACGAGAAGATGTTTCTCCGGTGACGTAATATCTTCTGACGAGAAGAGCCACAGCAACGACCATGAAGATAAAAAGTGTCGAAACAGACAAAAGATCGGCTAAAATTTTCAGTTTCGTAAAGAATGCTATGAGAGCTGTCGCGGCGAGCATTACCACGGTAGCGTTAATTGGTGTTCCAGTCTTTGCGTTGACTTGAGCTAGCCATGGAGGCATCATATGGGTCCGTGCAATGTGCGTCATGTACCTAGCTTGACCAATGGCTCCAACTAACAATACCGTAGTCATACCTGCACATTTCAAAGGTTAGTTTCAATGTGGCATAAACCAATATTTTTTTGCTTAAAATAATGCTTAGGAATGTGAGTTTATATAAAAATCAAATGTAAACATATTTACATAAACACAAACGCAAATACATAGTCAAGGCCAAAATCGTTGTTATACCTTTAAGGGCACCAAAAGCGACAATGTACTTAGCCCAATCCCATCCAACATCCGAAAAAGCAACCGAGAATGGCGCATCCGGATCAATCTGGCTATACGGTTGCATAAGACACAACGTAACCGCCATGAGACAATAACAAACCGTAGTAACCACCATCGATCCAACAAAACCAATAGAAATACTTTTTGGAATGTTTTTACATTTAATGCACTGACTTTAATATTAGTTACTAAAACTTCAAAATTAATTATAGATTAGACTTTAAAAAATAAGGAAATCTTTCTACCTCATTCAAACATAAATATATGATTTCTTTTCATTTTTATTTGAATTTTTATTTAAATTATCTTGAATTATTCTATAATATATTTAGTTAATAAAAATTGTGATTTTTTCCTGCATATGATGTAATACAAAAAAATTAAAACGGACATATATTACTCAATAGATGAATAAATATATGGGTACAATATCCCACGTCGTCTAAAAAAATTGGACAATGGTTTAGAGTCATACTATAAAAGAGACCAAAATGATTCTGAATACAAATGAGTAGAAACCTTGATTTATCAGGCATTCAAACATTAAAAAAATTTATTTGGTTTATTCCGGTTCTTTATTTTAAAGATTTTTAAAAGGTTAAATATAAAAAATATTTAAAACTTTTAAAAAGTTAAATATGATAAATATTATACCGTAGATACACGATAAATATTAAAAATTAAGATGATATAATGTGAGTTAAAATATCTCAGGACGGGGTTATATAGCGGGACGGGTTTTATCGATATTTATATAAATTAAAAAAATATCATTAGTTCGGTGTTACACGGGTAAAACATTATTTTATTATTTTGTTAACAATGTTAATATCAGAGAATAGACATATCTAATTAAATTGATTAAATAATTATTATGTAAAAAATAAATTATATTGCGGTATTATATGGTTTATTAAACAATTATTATATAATTATAACATATTTAACCAACAAATATAACTTATAATTTAAATATTTTAGTTATAAATAATTTTGTCTTGCGGTGTACCGTGGGTCCTAATATAGTATATATGTATATCACTTACATTTTATTTACTTAAAAGTTTTTTTATTTACTTAAAGTTTATTCTATCTAATGTAAAACTTTCTAACATCATAAACTAAAAAGGTATTACATAGAATTAAGTATTTTTCAACTAATTTCACCGTTAAGTTTTTTTGTTTACGTGACATATTATAAATAATGTTTAATATGAGAAATTTAAATAAGAAAAAAATAAGCAAAACATATGTAAATATAAGCAAAACATAAGTAAAATATTTCTATGTATGTAATAGAAAAAAATTGACTCTCATATCATATCATCTCTTCATTTCTTATCACATTAGCATTTTGTTAGTCGGAAATAAATTTGTCATGCATATTTTTGATGCAAACATGAAAAATCTATTAACATGTTGAAATTTTTTAACAAAGCCAAAAGACATTACAATTTGTGAGAGAACCATACTTAACCAAATGAAGAATATGATAGCTATATTAAAAATGGAAAGCAAAAGCCGATATCTTTAAAAGCCAAACCACACTATGATCTAAAGTTGTAGAACCAGAATTATCAGCAACAACACCACCTTCCTCAGCTTTCTGCAACATCATCTTCTCCTTCAGTGTCGCCTTAGCTGTATCATACGTTATGTGCAACCCAAACAAGAAATAATATAAGTAGGATACCTGTCCAGATTGCAAACCTAACGAAAGATTTGACATCGATGGAGATGGAGCCCAGAAGAAAGATATTAATAGCGATCGAAGCTGTAAGGCAACCACGGGACCAAAGACCCCAAACTTTTGGAGCCCTAGCTTGCGGTACAAGAAATTTCATCCTAACTGTAGACAAACCATATCGGAACTGAAACGCAATACCCAATCCAATTTTTCTTTTCCAAGGCCCAATATACAGCAATTGCGGTTGAGGATGCAAGAATCAAAGCTAAGAACACTAAAAACTTGTTAAGATCACAGATACCTAAATATAAGCAAAACATAAGTAAAATATTTTTATGTATGTGTTTTTTATAATAAGAAATAAAATAGACTTTCATATATCATATCATCTCTTTATTTTTTATCACATTAGCATTTTGTTAGTCGGAAATAAATTTGTCATGCATGATTTGTTGCAAACATGAAAAATCTATTAACATATTGAGAAATTTAAACAAGCCAAAGACATTATAATCTATGAGAGAAGCCTAATTAACCAAATGAAGAATCTGACAACTAATAAAACTGAAAGCCAAAGCCAATATCTTTTAAAAAACAACTAGTGATCTAAAGCTGTAGAAGCTGAATTATCAGCAACAACACCACCTTCCTCAGCTTCCTGCAAAGCCATCTTCTCCTTCAACGTCGCCTTAGCTGTATCATACGTTGCGTGCAACCCAAACAAGACATAATATACAAGCAGAACACCTGTCCAGATTGCAAACCTAATGAAAGATTTGACATCGATCGAACCAAGAAGAAATATATTAATAGCGATCGAAGCTGAAGGCAACCACGGGACCAAAGGAACACCCCAAACTTTCGGAGCCCTAGCTTGCGGTACAAGAAATTTCATTCCAGCTGTAGACAAAAACCATATCGGAGCCGAAACGCAATATCCAATCCAATCTTCTTTTCCCAAGGCCCAATATACAGCAGTCGCGGTTGAGGACGCAAAAATCAAACCTAAGAACACTAAAAACTTGTTACGGTCACGAGAAGATGTTTCTCCGGTGACGTAATATCTTCTGACGAGAAGAGCCACAGCAACGAACATGAAGATGAAAAGTGTCGAAACAGACAAGAGATCGGCTAAAATTCTCAGTTTTGTGAAGAAGGCTATGAGAGCTGTCGCTGCGAGCATTACCACGGTAGCGTTAATCGGTGTTCCGGTCTTTGCGTTGACTTGAGCTAGCCATGGAGGCAACATATGGGTCCGGGCAATGTGCGTCATGTACCTAGCTTGACCAATGGCTCCAACTAACAAAACCGTCGTCATACCTACACATTTCAACGATTAGTTTGGATGTGGCACATAAACCAAGTTTTGTTTGCTTAAGATAATGCTTAGGATTGTGAGTTTAGTTAGAATATACAAAAATCAAATGTAAACATATACACAAACGCAACATTTTAATCAAGGCCAAAATTGTTGTTATATACCTTTAAGGGCACCAAACGCGACAATGTACTTAGCCCAATCCCATCCAACATCCGAAAAAGCAACCGAGAATGGCGCATCCGGATCAATCTGGCTATACGGTTGCATGAGACACAACGCAACCGCCATGAGACAATAACAAACCGTGGTAACCACCATCGATCCAACAAGACCAATAGGAATATCTCTCCCTGGATTTTTGGTCTCCTCAGCCATCGTCGAAACAGCATCAAATCCAATATAGGCAAAGAAAAGAACCGCCGCGGATTTAAACACTCCTCTAACGCCATACGGAGTGAAATCGCTGTAGTTTTTTAGGTTGGCTTTAGTAAATCCCGCGATAACAACAAAGAGAATCACGACCATGTGGATTATAGAAGCGATGTAATTAAATCTTGAGGATCCTTTTGTGCCAAGGACTGCTAAAACGCAAATGATCACGCAAACTCCGACGGCGATTGGATCTAAGTGGCTATAGTCTTCGCCAAGACGGGGAACTATGACGCGGAAGTCGTCAGGTTTATGATTCAAAAGAGTGGCGAAGTAAGAGGTCCATGATCGAGCAACGGCAGCTCCGCCGACTACGTATTCGAGGATTATGTTTCCGGCGGCGATGAATGCCATGAAGTCCCCTAGCTCCACTCTTAAGTAAGCGAAAGAACCGCCTAAACATACATTTGACGAAAATGGTTATGTAACGTCGGTCGTCGGTAGTAAATACGTTAGCGTTTTTGGTTGAATTTTAAACCCGTATATAGACAGAAAAAAAAACAACAAATTTTAAACTGTTGTAATGAATGTGGAGATAATATTATATATTCGTGTGTATGTTAAGTCTTACTAGGAGACCTCGGCCAGAAATAAAATTGCGATAAAAATTGATATAATATTACCGACCAAAAACTATTATTACTTTTAAAGCCAAAACGAAAATCTAATTACATGGCGACAAATTTGCCCCTTTTTGTGAACAATGTAAGTTAGCTTAGACTGTCTTGATTAGTTTTTTTAGAGAATGTCTAAAATGTTTTTTTTTTATAATTAATTTTAAGGTTATTTAATTATGAATATCTCTAAAATGTGTAAAAGAGTTTCTAATTAGACACTTCAAAACATTTTTGCACACACTACACTTATAATTAAATAGTGTTAAATTAATTCTAAAAAGAATGTTTAAACATTCACCAAAAATAAGCAATAAACATGGTCTTAACTATCAACTCAAATATGATAATCAATCATCCGATTGGACAATTTTGTGATTTTTTTGTCAACAAGAAGATAAATATTTTTGGCTACTATATATCAAATTTATAGTAATAAGATTATACGATAGATAGATAAGTGCAGCACGTGTGTATGTGAACGACCCTCTGAAGTCAACTAATTACTTGACCCCCGAGATTCCGTCAGGCCACGATAGTTGAAAACTCAATACAGGATAATATACTGTTTATGTTCTTATAAGAATACAAGCATGGTAGGTGCGAGCAGTCCTTATCATCTAAAAGTTTGTACCTATTTTATTACAGTAAGACAAACGAAACAAAGTAACTACTACTATATTCTTATGCGTTTAAAAGTATTCAAGAGCATAGTGTATGGTTGACTCTATGTACATAAATAGTATACTTTTATCGGTCTACGGTGAATGAAAGTGACTGTCTAACTGATACAGAAAAAGGATTTTTGAAATTGTTGTATTAAAAACGTCTCTTTCGTTACTAAACCACTACAATATAGAGTTAGAGACATCCCAGAACACATGGGACAAAATTAAACTTAATTTATGCCGAACCAAAAAAGAAAAAGATTTATCTTGCCGGGAAAATGATTGAATCAAGATTGTAGTAATATTTTTTTTATCGACGAAGTTCGTCAAAAATGGTACGTCTGCAATGCATATATTAACCAGATCATACGCAACATTTTTATATTCCCTGATTACGATTCGCAAATTTATGACCGACGATATACAAAAACATAGATCTGTTAATATGCGTTATGTTCTTATCCTAAATATTCAAAATTTTATATCTAAATCAAAAACTTGAACAAGAATATATAAAATAAGATAGTATTTTTTAATTACCAGCGACGGGAATCTCAACGGCGAACTCGGTGTAACAAAAGACGGAAAGCATGGCGGAGACACCGGAGACGGCATAAGACACCACAACGGCAGGACCGGAAAATTCACGTGCTTCAAGTCCGGTGAGAACGAATATACCGGAGCCAATGACTGCACCGATACCAAACCACATCAGATCCCACCACGTCAACGTTTTCTTCATCTCGTGACCACTACGAGCCTTTATCTCGTTGATCTCGTCGGTGTCGAGTGAACGAGTGGTAATACGATCCAAGAACCTACTAGGTGTTTCTTTAAGTGCCTTAAAGTAATTCCCCATGCTTTGGAACGATTCCTCCGGTAAGAAATCATCTTTTGTGCATGAACAGCCTCGCCTACGTAGGCTAGCGTCACCACCTTGTTCCGATGCCATTCTTTTTTTTAAACTTTTTTTTTGGTTTGGACAAACAAGAAATTATTACGATCCAGATTCTGATTGAGATTCAGAATCTGAGATCGGTTTTGTAATACAAGTCAAAATGAATGGAGACAAGAAACTTGGGAAAATACAGAGAGAGAGGTATATGAAACTGAAAAGTGAAAAGCGTATGATTTTGTTTTAATTTTTTTTTTGTGTAAGTAACAGATAAACAGAGAAATTTGGGATCTTAAAGTCTGCCTTACTTATAGTAATAGTAGGTATCCTTTGACGTTTCTGTAAACATTATCTTTGTGTAATTAGCTGATTACGAACTATACCGAGAAATTAAATATGGAATTAGAAACCTTAAATGATAGAATCAATCCATGATATTTTTGTGTGTTATGAGGTGACTAGCTAGTTGGTCAGTAGTTGCATTCTTTAAAAATACATATATACAAAAAAAAAAAGCTGTAAATCGAATTTTGTCAAAAAAATAAGAAAAGAAAACTAGTTTGGTTCGAATTTCACACACCAAAAACTTATCGCAATTGCTCCTCTTTGCCTCAAGAAAGACATTAGATTCATCTGTTTTTTTTAATGTTTATTTTGTTTTAATACTGATTTTCTCTATTTCATATTAAACGATGTCAGTCCAAGAACTGTGATACTTATTTGGGTTATCTTTTTACCTCCAATAAACCATGAAAAAAAAACAAAATAACAGAACGAAAAGATCATGCCTCTTGTGTGTGTTATGTGAATTTAAAGAGCATTAAGTTATTGGAACTGAAAATAATTGGGGGAAGTGGGAGCTAAAGAAGAACTTAGTCTTTGCAAAAGTTTTACATAAGACGATTATATATATATAATATTACTATTATAACAAGATATTATATTCGAATCAAATTTAGGAAACAATATAATTCATATGAGAATCATACCATTAGATCAACATATTATATTTGAAACCAAAGTTTAGGAAATAGAGACTTCTTAAAATATATAGAGACTAGAGAGAAAACTCAGTGGATGTTAATATTCTTCTCTTTTTTTTTTTTTAACCTTAATTAGTTTTTCATGGTGGAAAGTGGAAACTTTTGGTTGTCATCATTTTAACCCTAAATATTTTTCTCCCACGATAAAAAAAAACGAAGATTGAGAGTATTGTGACTAGTCACTAAGGCTCAATGGCTCTATTATGGTTCGATTTGAAGTTCTCTTATTTCATTTGCGTCAGCTCCTACACACGTATCAATGATTCCTTTTGTGTGTGTGTGTGTGTCAACGCACATGCATAACACATATGTGTTAGTATATATATCCGAGAAGACATTAATTAAACATTAATAATCCTTGTCATCCATACGTATCTTGATTCGCTTACATACATATGGACAGTTTACTGTTTCAGGTCAACCGTAGTAGTGACCAGTAATATAATTAGAAACAGTGGCGGACTCAGGAATTTATTTTACCCCAGATCAAAACATAAAAAAAAGTTACAATTAATATAAATATAATACATTTTACAATGGTATAAAAAAGTCTTACAAAAGTTTTATCACATTTTCATTTGTAATAATTTTAAATACATCTTTGTCTCAGAACTATTTTGAGCATCATATCTTTTACTGTTTTTTTAGTAGAATATGGTTTAGTTTAAGCCTAAAACTAAATATAATTTTATAAAATAATAATTTTAGAAAAATTGATGATTTTTGTGTTTCTTTAAAAGATGACTTTTGTGTTTCTTTAAAATTTGTAGAATGTAAAAGATGATTTTTGTGTTTCTTTAAAATGATAACTTGTATTGGAATTCTACTTTGATTGTTAAAGATGACTTTTGTGTTTCTTTATAATCATAACTTGTATTGGAATTCTAATTTCTAAGCATAATTAACAAAATTATTAATTTGATTGTAAAATAAAATCTAGTTTTGAACCTAATATATATACATATATATATATATAAAATTACTTGATTTTGAAGAATCTGTTGTACGTGAAGAAGAGAATCCGAAAAACACGTAAGAGATATTTTTCTTATTTTTTTTTGTCAACCACTGGGCCACAACAGACCGGTTCATTAGCCTAATCGCTACTTTCGTAGGGAGTAAGACTCGATCCCGGGTGTGACGGTGCCTTGTGCATTAAGGACTTACCTTTGGTCACTGCACTAAGATCTTCTTTCTTATTTAATTTAGTGCAAAGAATAAATTATTAGGTTAAAAATTGGGTTATGGACTTTTTTTTTATAACTTTTAACAAATAAACAAAACTCCTTCTTTTTGTTGTGGGTAAATGGAGTTTGTGTTTTTATAATTAAATTAAAGGAGGTCATGTTAAAGTAAATTAGGCTAGACTCATAAAACTAGATAAAAAAAATCTAAAACTTGTGAAGAAAATATGTTTTTCACACAATTTGGACAGGTTAGCTGACTTCCCATCACTACATGTAGGTCCGCCAAATTAGAAGTTATTTCACTACCAATATAATTTTCTTATTAAAGTCATAAGATTAATTTACATGAAATTTCTTTATCAAATATATATTTTCCCCTTATATATAATTATATTGTAATAATATGAATTATTATACATTAAACACAAAAATCTTACTACAATAAAGACTATTATCTTTTATTTTTAAAACAATTTTTATTGTTTGTTCCAACTTGTTCACCATAAAAAAAAAAAACTTATTCACCATAATCTATATATATAAAGTTACTTTTTCCTTTGCAGCCACGTCAGCAGTTCTCTGTTTAATAAACCCAAATTTCGGCACAGCCCAGATTGTATGGATTTGTTTCTTATCTCTTTGAAAGCCCAGTTTTTTTGTTTTTTTCAGGATCCAATATATTATTATTCGATATATAGTATGTTCTGCAAATAAAACTCTTTTTCACGAAGGTCAACGCCACCGTCCGCTTTGTGCGACCTCAACCGCCCCGCCTCTTCGGCGTTCCTCACTTCCATCTCTATCGTTTCGTTTTCTTTTGAAATTGTAATTCCAGTCTTGCATGTCAATCGTTTCGTTTTCCTTTGAAACTGTAATTCCATTATTTCAATGTTGTCTCTTTCAATTGAAGTCCCACTACTTTCCCGTGTTACTTGAATTCCTATATAATTGTTTCCACTTGATCTCTCTTCTGTATCGTAAATCTCAAATCTCTCTCTTTTACTATTTCTTTTTTCTTTCTAAGTTTTTAGTTTTAGTGTCGGGAAAAAACAAACCCTTTGTTACAGTCATGGCGGTGATAAACGGCTGTAGGGCGGCGAAGCGAGCGAGGCGTTGCAACAGAATCTCTGCCAATCTCTACAATTTCTCTACTTTCCCCTCCGATCACACCAACGGCAGCGATTCCACCACCACCTTGCGGCCGTTCCGCGACCTTGTCAGAACTTTCCTCGCTACCCACGCATGTGTCACTTTCCCTCCTCGACGTGGCAGATCATGCTCAGGCCTGGGGATTCGCCGGACGGTGCTTCAGATCTCTCTTCTAGGGTCGTCTCTCTCGACGTTGTGGAGGAGGATGTCACGAGATCCTCTAGATCTGTCTACTGTGACCACTGCCGAGTTGTTGGTGAATCCACGTCCTTCCAGATTCCTCAGATCTCTTTTCAAAATAAAGTTTTTTACCTGTTATCATGGTGTGTGCATGCATTAGACCAAGTGCATCGGTCCGTCCTTGGATCGTCTCACATAATTAATCCTTTTAATTTAAATCGAAATACATTTAATTTCAAAGAAACGTATCTACACACAGGACGTTTTTCGTCCGTCCTTCAAGTCACGTGGCGTGGTCTTATTGGTTTGTGTCATTAGGGCGAGGGTGAACCAAAAAAAATTGTTGGGTCGAGACTTTTTTTATCTCCGTCTCTCTTTCTTTACGCTCTCTCTCTCTCTCGAAGGCGATTTGATTCAGAAGGGGGATTTCTCTGAAAATTGGCTGAAGCAAAGGCAAATCTGCCGTCAATCGGTTGCAATAGGAAGAGGTTTGTGTTCTTCCCTCGTTTCCTTGGATGATTTTCTTTTTTTGATGTATTATCCGTCAATCTGCCGTCAATCCGATTTTGATGTATTCTCGATTTAGGGTTTTTATGATGTATTCTCGATTTAGGGTTAAGGGAAATTGTTTGGGGGATTCGATAGATTAGGGACCTCTCCGACAGATCTTTGTTGAGTTCCTTGAACGGTCTTGTACTGCTGAGTTCTCTGGTTTCCTTCTTTACAAGGAGTTTGGTAGAAGACTCAAGGTATATATATATGTTTAAATTGTTATGAGTTTTCTAGAGTTGTTCTTGGTTTGTTGTTTCTTGTCTATGTTATGCTGATTAGATGGAAGTTAGAGCACATATGAGACTTGATATGATGTTGTTTCATTGGTTCATTATATTGGTTTGATGTGTGATTACATTGCAGAAAACAAACCCTGTTTGACTCCCTGATTCTTGGACCTGAGTCACCTAATTAACCGCTCAATAATGTCGTTATGATACCCCGTGTGTCTAAAAGGTAGTATTAAGGAATGCTTAATAGGGAGTAGTTGTGTTTGCAGTTTTATTTATTGTTGTGTTTGCATTCCAATTTCTTGCTAAGAGAGCTTTAGGCTCAAGATTAGATGCAACAACTAAGCAATAACGAAACAGCCTTTCTTGTTCTTTTTAACTGTCCCAGTGTCATCTTTTGCGAAGCTGTAGCTATATATGGCGTTATTGTTGCAATCATTCTGCAAACAAAGTTGGAGAGTGTGCCATCTTCAAAGATGTATGACGCTGAGTCTCTAAGAGCTGGATATGCAATCTTTGCATCTGGAATCATCATTGGATGCGGGTCTGTATCTTCCCCTCTTTCTCTTTCCTTACAGTTTCGGTTTATGGATTTCATCCTCAGATATGCAAACCGAGGTCACATTTCTCTTTGCAGGTTATGTGTAGGAATCATTGGGAGCAGTTGTGCATTGTCTGATGCCCAAAACTCTACACTCTTTGTAAAGATTCTTGTGATCGAGATCTTTGGGAGTGCTCTTGGGTTGTTTGGAGTTATTGTGGGGATCATTATGTCTGCACAAGCAACATGGCCAACCAAATAGATATATCCATCCGGTCTGTATGCGTTGTGTTCTACTTGCAAATCTGGAAAGAACATGGCTTCTTGATTATCTTCATTGTTGTATGGATACTGATGTCTAGAAGAAAAAAAGTTATGTGTGAAAACTGAGAATCACTTTTGGATCCTTAATATTTTTTGTATTTGTTTAAAGCTTTGGAATAAGTCACTTTGGAGTACATCTTCATGTTTATGTTTGTATTCATTCTCTTTGGTTTCTCTGATAATCAAAGACAAGAGTTTTTGTATATGATTCGTTTATCAATCTGTTTCTCCACATGCTTATGTTTATAAGATCTCCTGCAAGTATATGTTGTTGATACAATGTGTGATTACATTGCAGATAATATTATTTTTTACAGGGGACCAACTATTGAGGGACACCAATGCTCATACCAAAATTAAGAAACTTTGAAAATAAGATTAATATATTTGAGGGACCAAATTTTTGTCCCAACCAATGCACATGCTCTTAGATTGAAAGCAAATACTCAGCTAAACTTCTTTGTTTTAAGGCTTGCTCGAGGTGTGGTAATACTCAGAATTTCTCTGAAGGCAGCAACTGCAAGTGGTGCAGCTTGGCTCTGGATATTGAAGATTGGGTTTACTCTCAGTTTGAAGACAACACTCACCTCCTTCACGGTATCATCCATTCCAACGGCTTTGCTCATCTCTTGTCTCTCAACGGGAGGGAAGGTGGCTCTGTTTTTTTGACTGGTCATTCCATTATGGACTTTTGGGACAGGATTACATAGATAAGCAAAAAACAAAACATACAAGGTTGATGTATGATCTTTATTAGACCCTGTAGTAGAGTGGATTAGGGAGCTTAAAAGTCCTTCTCCCAGGGCTGTCCTTAGCCAAATCAGCCCATTGGTCTCCAATGTTCCCAATGATAGTGTGGCCATTCCTCTCCAGATTCTTCCTCTCCTCTGACTTGAAGTTTGCTACCTCCTTGCTTGAGCATGTTGGCCTACGTTTCCCCACATATACATATATCGTTGTACACTTATATTATATATATTTAAGTACTGTATATATGATTAAAGTTACTTTAACTATTCTTACTTGAAAAAGACATGCCTCCAGTAGGGGAAGCCAGCAGCTTTGAGATTCTTTAGAGTGACTTCCTCCAAATCTTGGAATCGTTCAGTGAGTAAGACGGGGCTAATCCCAAGTTCAAGGATGTTTTGGTAAAGATGCAAGGTCTCTGGGAGGACAGGAGCTTCTCCGGCCTCCAACCACTTCCTGAACGTCTCCGGTTCATGCTTCTCTGTTCTAAGAAACCAAACGAACAAAACGTATTGCTCTACTATATGTTGACATCTAAGAATTAATAGAATATATGGACATGATGAGTACTACTACAGAAGTTTAACTAAAACATTCTATGCATGGTTGTGGTAGGACTAATTTTAGTAATATGTATATTACCCATATCCATATTTGGCGTAAAAGGGAACATTAGAGAGGAGGGTCTCGTCTAAGTCAAAGATCCAAACATTGTAGGTGTCATTCTTTAGGACAAGGCCTTTAGCGTAGAAATGAGCCTCTTTGCACACCGTTTTAGAGTCGTAACGGTACTGTTGGGAAGTTGTCAATTAGTCTTCAACATAGTCTTTGCGATTTGCGGGCACCGTCTTGAAGTTTATGATGTTAGAGGTCTCAACACCAAGGTGCCAGCTTCTGCAGTTGGGGTAGCTGATGGAGAGTCGTTGTTTCTCTAAGAACTCGGCTTCATTCTCAACGATTTTTGTTGATGTGAGGAGCTCGATGAGCCTAGGAACGGGTTCTGAAGGCCGGCTGTGGGAGACCGTAGCGACCAAGAACAAGGGAAGTGAGAGTAAGAGAATTTTCATTTTGTTTTTTTTTGTATGGTTATTTTTTTAATTTATAATGTTTATCTGTGGCATATACAAAGGTTGATATTTATAACAGCGTGAGGTTTGTTTTGCGTTATGGTTACTTATGATACGATGTGCCATATGGGAAGATAAGTTTACGTGTCTACCTTCGTGTGATGCAAATTAAATGATTGCTTATCCCATCAATATTAAGAGAATAAATGAGATTTTTTCACTTGCACCACTCGATTTTAGAGGACGTTTTTGATCGCTAATCTTTTTTTTTTTGGGCAAACTATAGATGTTTGTAGATGTTTGTAGAAGAGATGATTTGTTATTAACAGAGACTATGACACTAATCATTTTCTAGAAGAGATAATTTGTTATTAAATCATGCTTGTGCTAATAACAAAATAATGAGCAAACATAAAGAATGTCAGATATGCACAGACCATTAGTTCAAGGGAAAGATACAAGAAAAACGTTCAACATTAAGTTCACGTAGAAGTCATCTTCCGACCTTATTATTTAGTTCTACAACTATGTTCGTAAGATACAACTTCTCTTGCTGCGCCGGTGGAACAATCAAAGTGAAGATAGATTTAATTAAAAACCCGAGTCAATAATAGCAGTAGATTTTACTCCTACTCCGAACTTTACCTGAAACAAAATCGAGTTGATAAAGCCACTCGCAGTGACACCGATGTTGGAGTAATATGGTCCGTCGCCAAAAAAAATCGGGCCTTCAAAAAAATTCCAATAACTTCTGATAATTAACTAAAGAATCTAGATCGGCATCTAAGTACTGATTTCGGCAAAAATTGGCAAAAGCAAATGATTTGCATTTCAACAATTCTATGAATATTTTATTTGTTTGTAAACCATTGTTGGGTTCTTCTCAAAAAACAACTCAAACAATTCCAAAGCTCAAAGTCTACTCTACATCGGAGAAATGGCTTATCTGCTAACCGTTCACTAGACCAGATATCTGCAAAACGGACCAGAGCCATTCACAAATCAATAAACAAACCACAAAAGCCCCAAAAAAACAAACTGGATTTTAAAGCCAACAGCTTAAATAAAAAAAAACCACATAGCGAACACAAAAAAAATTAACAACTGTTACTTTGATACATTTTACAAATAAACTCAACTACCTAACCAATCCAAACTCACAAATACATAAGAAAATAATTAAACGATATCCTACAACCACATAATTTAAAAGCAAATAACAATACAACCACAAAATAACAACTAATTTTCATCAACCAGAACTACAGACATAATCAACCATAACTACTCCAATAAAACTATACTTCTAATTCTATATTTTAAAGAAAACAAAACTAATAAACAACATGGTTTACCTTTATTATGTATGAAAATAGAAGTAAATAATACTAACACATAAACCATAAGAGAGAAAAAAAAAACAAATTAAAAAATACATACAACTTAAGCAGACCCAAAATTTAATAAACACATTACAAAAAAAAAAAAATACCAAAACAATACAAAAAAACCCACAATATAACTCCCGCACTACGCGGGTCAATTACTAGTGAGTAATATAAAAACCCTCGTTACCAAAAAAAGATGAATAATATAAACCGTAATTTCATTAAGTCTCTCATCATCCACCGCCATAAAAACTGAGCGTCTGTCAACAAAATAGCTTTTCATCTTTTTGATAACTCGACAGAAGCCATGTCCGGATTGTTCCCATTGTCAACCAGAAAATCCCGAGGTAAGATCTCTATCCCTTTGCCCGAAATTGTTTCATCTATAAATCATCTATCTGTCTTATATACTTTTTTGTCGACGATCTGGTTTGATTCGTTTTTTACAAACTAAACCTTGCAGGGCGTAAAATATGTGTGATATTGGACATGGAGGATTACACCATCCCTGATGGTCTCTCTCAGTGGTTCAAGAGAAGAGACTGGAAATGATTATGGTGGACCTTCTTTTCTGGTTATCGGAAAGTTCAAATGTGCTCATACTCTAAAAAAAAACCACGAAAGCATCGAGCAAAACCCCTTGTTCTCCCGTTTTCGTAAAGTTTTGGAAGACAGAGATTGCTGTGTTGTCTTAGCAAAGCCTGAGGTATTCATAAACCTAAGCATAATTGAAGAGGAAAAAAGCGGCACACTCAGAGTCTACTCCTACTGATCTGATCCCAGTGAATGAATCTTTACTTTGTTTGTTACAATGCGTAAATATTATACTATTATTGTCTTGCCTGTAGTATTATTGTTCACTCAACGCCCATCTTCACCTCCTAATAAGAAAGAGTAAATGCATTAGACAAGTTGATGATGATGATATCTAAGTGCTCATGAGTCACCTGCTGTCAGTTTACACAAATATTAAATATGTTGGAACGAAATTGATGTGAATATTATCATCTTTTTATAAATTTTACAAAGAGCAGAAACATATACAATCTCAAGTCATGCAAGTAGCATGCATCCTCCACTGTGATTGTTGTTGAACGAATGACGCATGTGATCCTTATGAGAACATCTTCTGCTTCTTATTGTCAAGACGTTGTGAGGTTCCGCTAGGGCCATCGAATAGGCTAGTCAAAAACCATGTTGAGACTTCACTAGGAAGAAGGTCCCATTCTGGATCAGATTGAGATAAGAGAATACGATGACCACTGCCATACAAACCTCCGAGACGATAATCCATGTCGTCACCGATGTTTTTTGCCAGAACAATTATATTTGTCAGTTTAGGATTTTCAAATGCCCACAACATCTCAATTCCACAAACATGGTACAAATTCTCGCATCTTTACCATCTGGAGAAAATAAAAATAAAAAAAAAGTATATATATCAACGGAGATCAAGATTACATATATGTGTAAGAGGAGATTAAAAAAAAAAGGGTTAAAGGCAGTGAAGATTAATCCACCATGGGGATCGGATTTGATGATGAAGCCAGCATCCTCATATTTACGTCGCAATTCATCATCATCCGGAACGTAAGCCTGGATTGACACCTCTTCATGACAACCCAGCTTCTTGATAGCTTCTTTGATATTCAGATAAAACGAAGCAGGATCAACACCATCTGGGATTGGGTAATCCTCTAAATCCCAAAACACACATGTCTTACGACCTGCGAGGTGTTTCACAAACAGATAGACAACGAATAAATTAGATGCGGTATCAACATAGGTAGTAGTAACAATTGCAATCAAAAGATATATAGAGAGAAAGATCTTTACCAGCGTGAAGTATCACCTGTGTATTGTAGATAGCACTCATATTGTTTCGTCGGAGAACTGCTTGCGGATGAGAGACTTTGTGGGATTTTTAGGGTTACAACTCTCTCTACTCTGCCTCGCGTCTTTCTTTCTTTTTTTGTTTTTAAGCAGACTTAACCTTATATTTTAGATACGTGGAGAAATCACGATGTAACTTGTTTGACTAAAGTAACTTTTCCTCTTTTCTTTTGTTCTTTTAAACTTGATTAACTTTTGCCTATCCGGTTCACACGTTTTAGGTAGAGAGTTTCTTCATGAATAAGCTTTCTTGGCTTGAGGATGGGTGAATTAAGAAGTTTCTCGAAGCATTGGTTTGGATGAGATACTCTTCCAACGAGGCCACTGAAAATGCTGGTCTTTGACTTGTACAAGTGCAACGGTTTGTTATGATGGTATTATCTTTTGTTTACCAACGGTTAATTATCTTATGCTCGAACCAAATGATCTTATGTCATACAACAGGTATTTTCCTTTACAGTTTCAGTTTTTAAAGCTAATTTTTTTTTCTTAAACATGCTAAATAATTGAGCACAGCGTTAGTAGTAAACTGATGTGTGTAAAAAGGTTATGGTAGAGGCTTTGCAAGTTGGTTTATTTAGTCAGGGTTTTTAGCCTTTAATAGGGTACACAGAATCCAGATTTAACAAGTCATACATAGAATTGTAGCAAACCTTCAGGGATTATGCAGAAAGCCGTAGAACTTAATCGCCACTGGCACATCCTTGACAACCGCAGTGAACGCATTCAACCACTTTCTCTTCACGCAAGTTCTTCGGTACACGACAGACACATGTTGTTCCATAGTTGTGGTCTCTTGGCTGTATACACCGCAGGCAGCATAATCGTTCGTATCCCGACTGCAATTCACAAAACAGAGAGTTCAAAAAGAGTCAGTAACAAACAGAGAAACATAACAACGAAACTATATCTGTGTTCACTGAAAGACTACAAAAGTTAAATCAATGTCCAAATACGAGAATCTACAAACAGGATATGCATCTGAAGTATAAACTGAAAGCATGGGTACAAAGATCCAAGAGAAACCATTATCAAGAAGCAACACTTTCAGAATTCAGATGATGTTTAAGAGGCAATGTTAGAGTTATTCAGGATTCAGCAAAGCGACGAAATTGGTCAATCTAAGTGACAAACAGAGAAAACATATTGTTTTGGACCCTACCAAACAAAAAAAGAATCTCAAGTCTAGAACCTATTGTTTAGTTAAGATCATTCCACGAAAATGCATATACTAGGACACTGATTTCAGTGAAATAGCTTCGAGATCCATTGTGCACCAGGACAGAATTAGGTCCCCTAAACTAATTTAACGATAAATTTACACATCCTCAATTACATGTACTATGCAAAGCAACTACAGAGACTCCAACCGCTTATCAATTTGGCATCAGACAACTAACTAACACAGGCAAAAGTTCAACCAAGAATGACATAAGAAACGCACCTTTTTCCACTTTGCAATCAGGCTACGATCAGCATAGCCTTGATCCAAGCAAAACTCATACAGCTCTTTAGAAATTTCTTCCCTTCGGTAGTAAAGGTCATATACATAGCGACTCCTCTGATGAGAAACTTTGAAGATTGGCCATAAAGTTTCACACTTTCTCTTGCCATCATGTGTATCCATCTCAGCTGCACAAGGAACCAAAAAAATAGTTAGAACACTAACATAAGAAGAAAACAAAAAACACATAGTGAAGCATCTGAGATTGGAAATTGAACACTACTAACCTTCTCTCATCTTAGCATCAAGCTCTCGAAGAGTAGGCTCGATCAACTCCCATCCTTCTGGGTACTTGATTCGGTTAGTCTTGATCTTTGGCATATTCTACACAAGGCAAAATTCACAATGTTAAACAAAGGAACACGATTAAGCTAAGCGGGTAACAAAAACGAATTGCATATTATCGTTCTACAAGCGAGATTCTAAGAATTTCAAGGTTCGTAAGAAAGTCCCAAATTAAGTATATGAAACTTAGGGTTCCTCAAAATTAGGGTTTCTACATCAAGGCTATTATCATCAACTCGACCCAGAACAGTCTAGGTGAGGATTGAGTGATATAACGGGGGTAATTAGGGTTTATCAATCTATGTGATATGAGCTCGACGCAAAACTCAGAAAAGGGAGGACGTGTAGGGTTCAGAAGCGAATCGATATGATTACAGAGGGGGTGCGAAGCAAGATTGGTCTAAGAGGGAAATTGAAGAAAGCGTACCTTTGGAGTTAGACGACGGGACGAGCAAGTTGGAGAAAGAGAGAGATCGCGGCGCGGGGACGAGGAAGAAGAAGAAGAACCAACGCAACGTCGTAGAAGCTCTTTACTCTTTAGGGTTGGGTACTTGGGTTCAGTATATTAATAAACGAGTGTTTTTAATTTTTTTTCTTATCACCTATGCCGGTCTGAGGAATAAAATATATGTTTTTGTGTATTTTCTATTTCATTATATCAACTAACAAGTTAAAAGGTTTTAAAAATTTATAGATATGCTCTTTTAGATTTTTTTTTTTTTTTGACGATAGATATGCTCTTTTAGATTTAGATTTTTATATGCTCTTTTTTTTTCATTAACATGCATTCTGGATCCTGAAACAGAATCATATTTTGGAAATAAAAATTCCAAATTTACAAGATAAGAAAAGTGGAACAAATTCGAAGTTATGTTTGTAGCAGGACCATTCTTTTTATTTCCATTTTACTTCTTTCTTTGTTTTTGGTTATACGACACAACCAGATTATATATAGTGGGTCAAATTCCTCACTATATATAGTTGAACTGGTCTTTGTATTTTTATTTTGCTTCCTCCTTTGTTTACATAACCACATTCACCAGGGTTGTATTCAAATGCGTTCACATTCATATCAGTATTATCATGTGAATGAGACCACATGCATACAAAGTTTAGAAGAAAGGAAAAAAAAACAAACACAAAGGATTCATTGGAACTTTATAACATCAAATATCTTCAGCCTTCGACATTGTCTGTGACTAAGCAATTATTTGGCAAAACGCAATAAACAGCTTCAAGATAAAGACCAGTGTAAACTTTAGTCTGCTACTGCATATGGCAGCCACTGATACATCGAGGAACCAAAAAGCATAAAATAGGAACAGGAAAAAAGAAGAAGAAGAAGCTGCTTATTCCTTTTTGCCAATTCCATTTGACATGTTGTAGATCCCTGTTCCCTGTAGCAGCCAAAACACAGAGTAGAGTTTCATAGTTAGATGATGAACATGATTTTAAAAACTGAGGCAATTATCAATAACATATAGTAGAAAACCATGGAACTAGAGCATTTGGGATTTCGCAAAAACAATCTAGTGGAAGTATCAACTTCTAAACAAGGATAGATTCAAAGATATATATAGTTGTGAAAACCAGAAGGAGATGTACATATGAACGAAACTTACAATCATGTAGAGAGAGCTAGCAGCCAAGGCAAGGGGAATAGCAACGGAGGTGATCTTGTCCATTGGTCCTTTCAAGTAAGTGTGCCTTTGGATGCTCTGGAACAATCTCTGCTTCTCAAGAAGCTTCTCTCGTGGCCTAAATGGACTTTCAGTCAACATGATCTGCAGTATCCATAGATAGCCACACACAAAAAACCATCAACGCCATGACCAATACATGAGATCATTAATATCGCATATACATAGAAGAAGGACCAAACAGATTAAACAAAAGCATTTGACCATTTGATAATAACTAGTATTCAAATCAAGATACGAAATTGTGCTTGTCGACATCATTATGTTCAAAAAAATGTTTCACGCCCTATATAAAAAAGGGGGCCATGGCTGGATCTGAGTGTGTGTAAAACAGTCGAATTGGAGAGTTTACAACATCGCGGAGATATAAAAAAAACAACGAAATTAGAACACTTCTAAAGGTTAAATCGAATTAGAGACTACACATCGCAGAGAGCAAATCAACGAAATTTGAGACGGACACAAACCTTTAAGAAACGAAGAAATGTTAACGATTAGAAATGAAACACACCGATGGGCTATACAAAATCTTAATCGATCTAACAGGAAAACAAATCTCAGAAGCTTACCTTACCTGAGAGAAAATAAGAATCGAGGAGATGAGGTGATTTTGACGGAGATAGAGATAATCGCAGGCGCAGATCGATGACGAATGAAGCAGCAACAAGAAATGGTGTTGTTGAAGTCTTCTTCTTAGGGTTGGGTTTAAACGTGTCATCAATTGGGCCGGGCCCAACTTAACATTTAATTTCGGTTATATATCAAACCGGATCGTACCGTCCTTTTAATTTCCTATTTTGTGTTCTGAACCGGCCGTTCTTCTTAAGGCGTATCTTTCTTCTCCGCCTCCTCTCTCTCTCTCTCTTTGCATCGTCGTGTCTCTCTCTCTTGCTTTTTTCGTTTGAATCCCAGAAGAGAGAATATACAGAAGCTTCTTATAAAAAGAAGCGGGAAATTTCTCAAGCAAAGCGTAAACCCTAGCTTCTGGGCGGAGAAGAAGAAGATGAGCGTATGGAATTACGTCGTTACGGCTCAAAAGCCGACCTGTATCACTCACTCTTGCGTCGGGAACTTCACCAGTCCTCAAGAACTCAATCTTATTGTTGCGTATGGAACTGTTCTCTCTCTTCTCCCTTTTTGTGTTCTTCAGATGTTAATTTGGGGGTTTAGGGTTTTTATAGGAAGCTTGTTTTCTTTAACGTTTCGAGTTCTGTGATTTTTACTCTCATTGCCTCTAATCTGAGAGCTGAATATTGGATTTTGTATAATCTCTTCGGGTTTCTTTGATGTCGTGGAAGGTTCGTTTATGTGGGAGATGTACTCAAATTGATTCATCAGCTGATCTACTCACTGATGGCTCTGGACTTGATTTCATTGTTTAAGAATGGGAATTTACTTAATTCTGGGGAATTGAAATTGTGTATATGGTTTCGGAAGCTATCTAATTTTCTCTTTACAATCTATTATCTTCTTCTGGAGATGGTTCTTTTGCTGTTAGTTGATCAGTCACTGTGTTAAACTTTTCTTTCAGGAAATCCACTCGGATTGAGATCCATCTGCTTAGTCCACAGGGGCTTCAGGTACTCCTTTATTTATTCTTCTAGTNTTTTTTTTTTTTTTTTTTTGCTTTTTTCGTCTCAGTGTTGTTAAAGATAAGTCATAAGTTCATTTCACTTCTGAAATATTAATTTCCTTGGATTTGGAGTGGATATGTGAAAAGCTATTGTTACTTATAGTATTCTTATTCCGGGATATGCTGAGTGATTTAGTCTTTTGCAGACTATATTGGATGTTCCTCTATATGGTAGGATCGCAACTATGGAATTGTTCCGTCCCCATGTGAGTATAATTTTCTTATTGCATACTTTCCCCAGTGTGAGGTAATAAGTGATTGTCATTGTTAATTGATAGTACTTTATCTTTTGCAGGGTGAAGCACAAGATTTTTTGTTCATTGCAACTGAGAGATATAAATTCTGTGTACTTCAATGGGATTATGAGTCATCTGAGCTTATTACAAGGTATAGTTTGCCAAAAGATATAAACTTTATATTCTATCAGATGACGTTTAACCATTCGGATGTGTTATATGTCTTTTGATATGCTCTTGTAATGTTATTATTTGAATTTAGTGTTAGAAAGGGATCACAGTTTAGTAACGATGTGTATAGTAGTGCACGGGACCAAGTTGTGTCATTTAGATAGAAGTTCATCACGTCAGTTTAGTAACTATGCGCATAGTATAGCATGTGATCAGGTTGTGTCTTAATAGTTCATCACGTGTCTTATCTGTTCCGAATGTTTTCTAGGATCCCAGTTACTTTGCGGTCATTTATCTATCTGTACTTTGTAGTATATCCAAGTCCTGCAAAAAACTTCTCTGGCGCTAACATAGTTGTTGCTTACTGTTAGTTAAGTTAGTCAATATACCAACTGATTGTTATTCCCTTTACCGCTGAATTTAAATATCGTTTGAACATTTTATAGGGCAATGGGGGATGTTTCTGACCGGATAGGCCGACCGACCGACAATGGTCAGGTATTGAGTCCACTAGTACTGCACTGTATCTTTCATAGTGGCTAGATTTTGATTTTCGTTCTTCAGTTGTATATGTGCTATAATTTAATGGTTATGTTATGTGGTATGTTTGAAGCTGAGTTCTCACTTGACACTGGTTTTGCAGATTGGTATAATTGATCCTGATTGCAGAGTAATTGGTCTCCATCTGTATGACGGCTTGTTCAAGGTATGGTTTTGTCTTTTAGAATAAATTGGAACTTATGCTAATTTACTGCCCATATCATATTACTGAACTTCCATTGATCATTGTCTAATTCTATATCTTGGGTTCCTCACTTCCTCGGTTAGGTTATTCCGTTTAACAATAAAGGACAGCTCAATGAAGCTTTTAACATAAGGTACTGTTTTTCAGTTAACATGCTGCAATTTGGAGACTATCAAGCTTATTTTTTGCTCTGTTTTTTGTTGGTTAGTCGTATACATTGTGTGTGCTCTAGTGCATCAGCTTCTGTTATAAACTCTCAGTTGACTCGGTCGATATCTTGGTTTCTTGCAGATGTGGTTATTTTAAGGAACACAAAAATGAATGTAATATTGACCATGTTGCTTAATTTCAGGCTGGAGGAGTTGCAGGTCCTAGATATCAAGTTTTTGTATGGATGCGTGAAGCCAACAATTGCAGTACTTTATCAGGTTAGCATACACATTTAAATTGCTATGGGAATTATATCTGGTAATTATATATATTTGTTTCTTCCATGTATGAACCTAGTTCTGTAAGCAATATTGTTCAAAGGAGTCCTATTTTTTCTTAGTATCTACTCTGTTGGTAAGCTGGTGGAAATTGAGCAAATTAGCTCTGATGTATAATACAGCCTGTATTCTTTTAAACGAATTGTATCTTTTCACTTAATTTGGTTAACTTTGCTAATGCAATGTGATGCACTCAATGATATTTGTTGGGTGACTCTAATTAATACTTGGGATTTCAGGACAACAAAGATGCTCGTCATCTCAAAACATATGAAATTTCTCTTAAAGATAAGGAATTTGTTGAAGGGCCATGGTCACAGAACAATCTCGACAATGGTGCTGACTTATTAATCCCTGTACCTTCTCCTCTGTGTGGCGTCCTTATCATTGGAGAAGAAACCATTGTCTATTGTAGTGCCAATGCATTCAAAGCAATACCAATACGACCTGTAAGTTTTTTTTTGGCATTGTCATATGGTCCTATAATTGCATAACCTTTCAGTAAGTACCCCTTTGATTTTTAAGTTTGGCACGTGACTTCAATTTGTATCTACAGTCCATCACAAAAGCATATGGAAGAGTTGATCTTGATGGTTCTAGGTATCTTCTTGGTGACCATGCTGGACTGATTCACCTGCTTGTTATAACCCACGAGAAAGAAAAGTGAGTTGATATTACAAAGCTCCGTTGAAATAAATGATAATGTGGATAGTCTGACTTTTATTTATCTCAAGGGTCACTGGCCTCAAAATTGAGCTTTTGGGTGAAACATCTATAGCATCTTCCATCTCGTATCTTGACAATGCTGTTGTCTTTGTCGGTTCAAGTTATGGAGATTCACAGGTACGTTAGAATTGAATATTAATGAGGTCTTTGAAACATAATTTTTTGAAGAATGTAAACTTATATAGTTCTTTGGTTACCACTATCCTAGTTATTTGTGTTTCAATTGTTATTTTCTTTTANTGCTCGTCATCTCAAAACATATGAAATTTCTCTTAAAGATAAGGAATTTTTTGAAGGGCCATGGTCACAGAACAATCTCGACAATGGTGCTGACTTATTAATCCCTGTACCTTCTCCTCTGTGTGGCGTCCTTATCATTGGAGAAGAAACCATTGTCTATTGTAGTGCCAATGCATTCAAAGCAATACCAATACGACCTGTAAAGTTTTTTTTGGCATTGTCATATGGTCCTATAATTGCATAACCTTTCAGTAAGTACCCCTTTGATTTTTAAGTTTGGCACGTGACTTCAATTTGTATCTACAGTCCATCACAAAAGCATATGGAAGAGTTGATCTTGATGGTTCTAGGTATCTTCTTGGTGACCATGCTGGACTGATTCACCTGCTTGTTATAACCCACGAGAAAGAAAAGTGAGTTGATATTACAAAGCTCCGTTGAAATAAATGATAATGTGGATAGTCTGACTTTTATTTATCTCAAGGGTCACTGGCCTCAAAATTGAGCTTTTGGGTGAAACATCTATAGCATCTTCCATCTCGTATCTTGACAATGCTGTTGTCTTTGTCGGTTCAAGTTATGGAGATTCACAGGTACGTTAGAATTGAATATTAATGAGGTCTTTGAAACATAATTTTTTGAAGAATGTAAACTTATATAGTTCTTTGGTTACCACTATCCTAGTTATTTGTGTTTCAATTGTTATTTTCTTTTATTTCTTATTGCAGCTTATTAAGCTAAACTTGCAACCGGATGCAAAAGGTTCATATGTTGAAATTTTAGAAAAGTATGTCAACTTGGGGCCTATTGTCGACTTTTGTGTAGTTGATCTTGAGAGACAAGGGCAAGGTCAGGTTGTAACATGCTCTGGAGCATATAAGGATGGTTCTCTTCGCATAGTCCGCAATGGGATAGGAATAAATGAACAGGTTTGATGTATATTAGGAATTTCATTTTTCCTGTCATGTAAGCATCTCATCTAATGTTATAATAAAATTTTCTGTATAACAGGCGTCCGTGGAACTTCAAGGCATCAAAGGAATGTGGTCGTTGAAATCGTCAATTGATGAAGCATTTGATACATTTCTTGTAGTTAGTTTTATCAGCGAAACTCGAATATTAGCCATGAATATAGAGGATGAACTGGAAGAAACAGAGATTGAGGGTTTCTTGTCTGAAGTGCAGACTTTATTTTGCCATGATGCTGTCTACAACCAACTTGTACAGGTATGTTTGCCAGAGCTCATACGTTGGTTTCTATGCATTTTCTTGTAATATGATGTCACAAGGCCTGGAAAATTTCGTCGAAATCCATTTTATAGGTGACAAGTCTATTCCATATTAAGAACTCAGTCTGTTTTCTCTGGGTTTCCCTGTACTATAGTGTTTTATTGGTTTTAGGGTTAATCAGTTTTTTAATAGGTATTTGAATCTTTCAAAGCAAATCAAATGTAGGAGTGCTTTTGTATCTCATCGTTGTTGCGTTTCTTCGGACATAGTTTCTTGTCTGCTATATTGTTCTATCCTATCCTTTTCCCTAGCACTAACTGTTCTATATTTTTCTTAATCAGGTTACCTCAAATTCTGTCAGATTAGTCAGTTCTACAACTAGAGAATTGCGAAATAAATGGGATGCCCCAGCTGGATTCGCTGTTAATGTTGCAACTGCAAATGCGAGCCAGGTTTGGCTTTCTTTCTTAAGGGTTTCCATAGTATATTTTTTCAATGATTCACATTTATCTGATTTGAAATGATATACTTGTTAGGTTCTTTTGGCCACTGGAGGTGGGCATTTGGTCTACCTAGAAATTGGAGACGGGACATTGACGGAAGTCAAACATGTCCTGTTGGAGTACGAGGTTTCTTGTCTTGACATAAACCCGATTGGCGATAATCCTAATCACAGTCAGCTAGCTGCAGTCGGGATGTGGACAGATATAAGTGTGAGGATTTTTGTGCTGCCAGACTTGACTCTTGTTACT
>NC_025696.1:12484109-12488582 GCF_000633955.1 Camelina sativa
AGTTTTTTTTGGCATTGTCATATGGTCCTATAATTGCATAACCTTTCAGTAAGTACCCCTTTGATTTTTAAGTTTGGCACGTGACTTCAATTTGTATCTACAGTCCATCACAAAAGCATATGGAAGAGTTGATCTTGATGGTTCTAGGTATCTTCTTGGTGACCATGCTGGACTGATTCACCTGCTTGTTATAACCCACGAGAAAGAAAAGTGAGTTGATATTACAAAGCTCCGTTGAAATAAATGATAATGTGGATAGTCTGACTTTTATTTATCTCAAGGGTCACTGGCCTCAAAATTGAGCTTTTGGGTGAAACATCTATAGCATCTTCCATCTCGTATCTTGACAATGCTGTTGTCTTTGTCGGTTCAAGTTATGGAGATTCACAGGTACGTTAGAATTGAATATTAATGAGGTCTTTGAAACATAANTTAGTCAGTTCTACAACTAGAGAATTGCGAAATAAATGGGATGCCCCAGCTGGATTCGCTGTTAATGTTGCAACTGCAAATGCGAGCCAGGTTTGGCTTTCTTTCTTAAGGGTTTCCATAGTATATTTTTTCAATGATTCACATTTATCTGATTTGAAATGATATACTTGTTAGGTTCTTTTGGCCACTGGAGGTGGGCATTTGGTCTACCTAGAAATTGGAGACGGGACATTGACGGAAGTCAAACATGTCCTGTTGGAGTACGAGGTTTCTTGTCTTGACATAAACCCGATTGGCGATAATCCTAATCACAGTCAGCTAGCTGCAGTCGGGATGTGGACAGATATAAGTGTGAGGATTTTTGTGCTGCCAGACTTGACTCTTGTTACTCAGGAGCAACTAGGAGGAGAGATAATTCCCCGATCTGTTCTTCTTTGTTCATTTGAAGGGGTATAATTTTCTTCAGATTTTTGTGGAAGGGCCATCGTTCTTGTTAATGCAGCCTTTCGTTGCCATATAAATAACAGTGGTATTTCATTTGTTACAGATGTCTTACTTGCTCTGTGCTCTTGGAGATGGTCATCTCTTAAATTTTCAGTTGGATACGAGTAGCGGGAAATTAAGGGATCGAAAAAAAGTATCACTGGGGACTCAGCCTATAACTTTGCGTACTTTTTCATCTAAAAGTGCAACACATGTGTTTGCTGCATCAGATAGACCAGCGGTTATATATAGCAACAACAAGAAGCTGTTATACAGCAACGTGAATCTAAAAGAAGTTAGTCATATGTGTCCCTTCAACTCTGCTGCTTTTCCAGACAGGTAAACTTATTTCGATCCTCTGTTATTGTCCTTTGGGATCGAAGTACATAGTGGTGAAATCTGGTTCTGCTTCTCTTCCATGTGCAGTCTAGCAATTGCCAGGGAAGGCGAACTTACAATTGGCACCATCGATGCCATTCAGAAGCTTCACATACGCACTATTCCCATTGGAGAGCATGCTCGTCGTATCTGCCATCAGGAACAAACACGAACATTTGCTATCTGCTGTTTGAGAAACCAACCAAGTGCGGAAGAATCTGAAATGCATTTTGTCCGTCTGCTGGATGCCCAGAGTTTTGAGTTCTTGTCAACTTACCCATTGGATGCCTTTGAATACGGTTGCTCCATATTGAGCTGCTCGTTTACAGACGACAAAAATGTCTATTATTGTGTTGGTACGGCATATGTTTTGCCTGAGGAAAATGAACCAACTAAGGTACCATTTCAGTGAAACACGCTACTTTTTATTTTGTATGTGTTAAAACTTTTGTTTTCTTATTTTCATGTTGTTTTGTGAATGTAGGGAAGGATACTTGTCTTTATAGTTGAAGAAGGAAGATTGCAGCTTATCACAGAGAAGGAAACCAAGGGAGCTGTTTATTCTCTCAATGCCTTCAATGGAAAACTTCTTGCTGCTATTAATCAAAAAATTCAGTTGTATAAGTGGATGCTGCGGGATGATGGCACTCGCGAGCTGCAGTCTGAATGTGGACATCACGGTCACATACTAGCTCTCTACGTGCAGACCCGTGGAGACTTCATCGTTGTTGGTGACCTCATGAAATCAATCTCTTTATTAATTTACAAGGTAAAACGTTTTGACACAAAAATTGGTTTCCATCTTCTTGTGAACACATGTCAAATGTTAGATTGTTAATTTCATAAGAACTGACCGGGACTCTTGAATATTTGTGTTTGTTTTAAAGCACGAGGAAGGTGCAATCGAGGAAAGAGCTCGTGATTATAATGCAAACTGGATGTCGGCAGTTGAGATACTCGATGATGATATCTACCTTGGTGCTGATAATTGCTTCAACCTATTCACAGTAAAGAAGAACAATGAAGGTGCTACGGATGAAGAAAGGGCTCGTATGGAGGTGGTAGGTGAGTATCACATTGGGGAATTTGTGAACCGATTCCGCCATGGGTCGCTTGTTATGAGGCTGCCTGATTCAGAGATTGGTCAGATACAGACTGTCATATTTGGCACAGTGAGTGGAATGATCGGAGTGCTAGCTTCTCTGCCTCAAGAACAGTATGCGTGTCTAGAGAAACTGCAGACAAGTCTGAGGAAAGTGATTAAAGGAGTTGGTGGTCTAAGCCACGAGCAATGGAGATCATTCAACAACGAGAAAAGAACTGCGGAAGCGAAAAATTACTTGGATGGAGATCTCATTGAATCCTTCTTGGATCTGAGCAGGGGTAAGATGGAGGAGATCTCTAAAAGTATGGATGTTCAAGTGGAAGAGTTGTGCAAGAGAGTTGAGGAGCTTACTAGGCTTCACTGAGCAAACCCCATATCTTTTCTCCCTCTCTTTGGTTTATTTCTCTACAATCTTTTTTTGTTTGTTTGAAAGAGTTGTTGTCTCTGTTGTTTCATTTTCGTTTTGGTGCTTCAAACGATGATTAGACATAAATTGCATTTTTTCTTTTCACTTTTTAATAAAAAGAATTGTATAATCATTGCAGTTTTGTGGATTATTATTATCATCATCATTAATAAGAGTTCCATTGTGATGGAAATTTTATGTTTTCTACTTGCCTAAAAAATACAATCACATGGGGATCAGTTTAATCCGGTTTGGTACGGGTTTGAAAATTTATCGGGAAGTCAAAGAATAAACCAGAAGGGTTTAGTTTAGAATTCTAATGGAAGAGAGAGAGAAATGAGCTGAGATTTTGCGACGGAGGAGGTTTGTCTTTGAGCCACGTAGTACGAACCCTAAATCCTCTTTTAGCTCTGTCCTCCATCTTCAAGCTCTCCGAAAAATCTCAGCTTTCGTCGAATCTTTCTCAAAGTAATCACCTTTTTCCTTCTTTCTACTATGGATTGGTCTTATCGTTCTTCGAATCAGTTCCCAGATGTTTAGATTCTTGGCATTTTTTTTTTTGTTTTTGGCACCCAATTAGGTGAAATTTTGAATTGCGTAGCGGCTCCAAAATCATGCTGTTCAATAGGCTATCAAGATTAGGTTCTCGCATTGTTAAAGAGCTCCCAAGAGGTATATTTTGAAAATTTTTGAAATTGAATTTGTTGTTTTGCTTTTGGTGGTCTGGTGAAAGCAGAGCTCATGTATTATGCTTTTGGGCAGAGAGGCATTTCTCAATGCGTGGAATGAGGATTCTACAAAGGTCTTATGGCCAATATCTGCAATCTTCGGTTAGTCTGAGAGTTTTGTTCTCTGTTTTGAAAATTGTTTGTTGCATTGGTCTAAGTTGAGTATTTTTCATATGAATCTTATTCTGTTTATTTATTAGACATTGGCACTTCCCGTTATGCGTTCAAGCTTTAAGATATGTTCTGTGATTTCTTAATTTTAGTTTTCTCTGAGTGAATTGTGGATAGAAGCTTGTTGATACTAAGTTTGGTTTTTGTTAGGAATCTGAACACCACCCTTGTCAGTATCATGAAATGGTTTAGCTAGTTATAGGATATGTGATGCTTAATGATGATAATATAAGTTCAGCAATCAATAGAGAGAGAGAGACAAAAAACGATTTGGCTTTGGCTCAAACTAATGTGGTGACTTGTGTAAGTTAATTAGCTATGAAGCTTGGGTTTTTGGGAGAGTGGCATGTTCTCTTAACTTGATTTAGTATGTGATGCTCTTTTTTTTCTTCTCGACAGCCAATGCCACAAAGGCAAACTAGGAGTTTCCATGAAGCATTTTTCTCGAATAATCATATGTTTTCTGCATCATATAGCACAGCCACTGAAAAAGGTGGCGAAGAAACAGAAAAGTAAGTTCGTATATATCTCAGAACCACATTCAACTCGTTTACAACAACAAATGTAGACACGGTCATTTATGCACAAGTATTGTTTGCCTGTTCTTTTCAGGATAAACGTTATCTTTGTTGATAAAGATGGAGAGGAAATTCATGTTAAGGTCCCCATTGGAATGAACATCCTTGAAGCTGCTCATGAAAATGATATTGAACTCGAAGGCACAATCTTCTTCCATTTCTTCTATTTCTTCTTTTTTTTTTTTTTTTTTT
>NC_025696.1:12489120-12494860 GCF_000633955.1 Camelina sativa
ATTGTGATAGGAAACCGAATACTACAACAAACTCGAAGAACCAACAGATGAAGAGAATGATATGCTAGATCTTGCTTTTGGGTTAACAGAAACGTGAGTTATCTCTCTCTCTTACGTTTTAGATGGTTTCAATCGGGGTTCAATACAAGCAAATATTGACAAATGTTCCATTGAAAATGTTCTATAGGTCGCGATTGGGATGTCAAGTCATTGCCAAACCAGAGCTAGATGGAGTACGCTTAGCCATTCCTTCAGCTACCAGAAATTTTGCGGTTGATGGGTTTGTTCCAAAACCTCACTAGTCACACTAAAGCCTCGGAGCTGAGGGGTTATTTTGAGTTTACACTGGTTTACTATCCGAAAATAAACTCATTACATATAATTGCCCTTAGGGAGTTATACAAATGTATTTCAGACGGTGAGCTTTCAATTGCAGCATTGTCTTATTGTTTCTTGAGTTTGATTTAGTTTTTTTGACAAAGCTAAAGATATAGATGAACAGATCAATATACATATGATCAGAAATTCGAAAGCGCTTTGATCATGTTGAGCATTTAATCTCAATATACCCACAGTAGGAAGCCAGGAACGGTCTAAAGGGCTTGTAGTCTTAAACGTTGAGTTAGTTGGGCCACTGTAGGACCGTTGAATTACTTTTAGAGCAAGCAATTAAAACAAGTAACTTTATATTTGCCTAAACTAGTGACGTTAAGACAAAACTTTGTTGTTAGTTCCATCTCTTCAATTTAATAGACAATATACAACTTTAACTCTTTCTATTTTCACCAATTGTATTTAACTCAACATATATAAGTTTCTATTAATAACTTTTATAATAATTAATTTGTCAATCTTTAGAACAAACTTTTACAATAATATTTTTTGATGCGCCAATAAGATCATGCGTGAATCGCGCACTCGCTCACACGTGTTATATTTTCTCTATAAACAAATCACTATTAAATATCTACTAAAGTTAATTACTTAGATGCATTGTCATTTAGAAAATTAGGCAATTAACAACTCTTTCTACCATGTGTAAACTATTTTACATATTTCTCTATAAAAAAAATTATCAAGATAGAGCCTGAGTACACGCGGCACTTACAATTACTCTATCTCTTATAGTAAATGTATGCAATCTATATTTGATTTGCCTTAAATTGTCATTACACTCTCAATAGATTTTGTATGTGTTTATAAGACTGAATCATTTAATTATAAATATCTTGATTCTCCATTTTTCATATACAAACAAGAGTTAGAAATTAATAAATCTTTAGTTTTTGACTAAACTTAGCCTAAGGTTTATGGTGTATAGATAGATCTTCAGATTTTATTAATACACAATCTTTGACACGTTGCGCTCTCAATCTCACTTTCTTAACTCTCAACCCTATCTCTTCTTATATAAGAAGGGACATCCTCCCAACACCAAATATCATAGCAACAACAAAGTCTTATAGTCTAAACCCAAAAAATCAAGTGCTTCATGAGAGAAATGGATAACTTGATTGTTTTCGCAGATGAAGACGACAACCAACAACTGAATGGAGTGAAGCCCCCACCGCGAGTGTGTGCAAGGTGTAGCTCCAACAACACCAAGTTCTGCTACTTTAACAACTATCGTGTGTCCCAGCCACGCTACTTTTGCAGGAACTGTCGTAGATATTGGACTCATGGTGGGGCTTTAAGGAACGTACCAATTGGTGGAGGCTGCCGTAAAGCCAAGCAGGCTAGAAAAGATAAGTCTCCTGTTTCTCGTATGGTTTCTCCTGACATCCAACAGGTTACCCCTGACATCGAACAGGTTAATCATCAACCTTTCTCGTATGTTCAAGAAAGCAATGAGTTTGTTGGATCTTTTGGTGCTTCTTCTTCTTCTGTTGCTGCTGCTACTGTTGGAAACCATTTTGGTTCTTTGTCTGATATTCGTGGTAATATGGTACCAAATGTGCCTCCTCCATCTCAAAGTTTCCAACCAAATCATCGCCTGGATTTCCAAGATGGATCATTTGAACATGATTATTACAATGTTGGATCCAGTACTAATCCTTTCATAAACCAATCAATTGGTGGTGGTTATGTTGATAATTACAACGGTTATGGCATGGAGCAATACAAGTGGAACCAGAGCTTCAACAACACTCTAACCATGAATCATGACGCCAGCACTAGTGGAAGCAGAGGATCTGACATGACCATGATGCACAACGACAACAAAAACAAGATCAGATACAACAGTGTGATCAAGCATCCTNAAAAGATAAGTCTCCTGTTTCTCGTATGGTTTCTCCTGACATCCAACAGGTTACCCCTGACATCGAACAGGTTAATCATCAACCTTTCTCGTATGTTCAAGAAAGCAATGAGTTTGTTGGATCTTTTGGTGCTTCTTCTTCTTCTGTTGCTGCTGCTACTGTTGGAAACCATTTTGGTTCTTTGTCTGATATTCGTGGTAATATGGTACCAAATGTGCCTCCTCCATCTCAAAGTTTCCAACCAAATCATCGCCTGGATTTCCAAGATGGATCATTTGAACATGATTATTACAATGTTGGATCCAGTACTAATCCTTTCATAAACCAATCAATTGGTGGTGGTTATGTTGATAATTACAACGGTTATGGCATGGAGCAATACAAGTGGAACCAGAGCTTCAACAACACTCTAACCATGAATCATGACGCCAGCACTAGTGGAAGCAGAGGATCTGACATGACCATGATGCACAACGACAACAAAAACAAGATCAGATACAACAGTGTGATCAAGCATCCTTGTCATCTAGAGAAGCATGGTCCTTAAGACTCTTAACCGTATTAACTGTTTTCTATTTATAATAAAATAAAAGTCAAATGTTTCTCTTTTATGTTTTCTATTGGGTTTTTTTTTTCTTTTAAGTTTCCATCTTTTGTTTCTTAAAAGATTCAGAAATAAGTTGCTTCTCTGATCTTTTTTTTCCTTTGTATAATAATATTAATTATCTATTTTATTTTTAAAGTATAATGTATAAATATCTTTTAATCACCAGTTCGTTTCAATTTTTTGCAATCTGCATATATCTTTCTTGGTTATGTTATATGGTTATAATTAGGTGTCTTGAGCCTAATCACAAACTAATTTTCAGAGTATTTTAAAAACATGATTGGAGCGGAAACAAATTACGTCCAACATAAACCGTTATGTAATCAAGAGAGACTTAGACAATCTAAGTTAACCTCAGTCCTCATCAATGGCACTTGATAATTAACTTCTTGAACACTTAAGTAACTTCCTTTTTACCAAATTTATTTTTATATTAATCTATAAATGACTTTTTTGTTTAATGATTCGATTGAAATTGGGGTTCTTTTTACTAAATATTATCTGTTTGACATAATTAATTATATATTTAATGCAATAATAGATAGTTAATAAAGAGATATATAAATTATAATTATAAAATATACATTTATTATATTATCATTTATTTGGTCAAAGTCAATTATTAATTGATATATAATACTAATAACTTTAAAACACATTCCTAAAATGTCAATTTAGTAGTTGTTAAATAATAAAGTAGATAGATAATCTAAATAAAGTGAGCTTACATATCTCTTAATTATGACCAATCAATAATGATGTAAAACATAGAAACTAATTGAAATATATTGCCTTTAAATCTAATATTTATAGTCTTATTTGGGTGAAAATGAATGACTCTCATTTTCTTTTGTCAACAACTTAATGATCTCTATGTTTTAAATAAAAAATAATTGATTTTTGAGAAAGAAAATAAAAAGTGACTAGTTTCCTAATTTTATGTATTTCTAGGTAACTATAAATATATGGGAAGAACCATATAAAAATCATATACATAAAAGTAAAGTTTCACTCTCTCCTTATTGGTCCATTTGACGTTTAATTTTTTAAAATTTAATATTTATTTTTAATTAAACAACACATTTAATCATATATATTAATGCATACTTTAAATTAATTCTTTACTACTAAGTTGTAACTGAAATTACATAAATTGTGAATTGATTTTTTCTCTTCCATTCCTTTTCATTTAAACACATATTAATTATAATTGTAACTCTTCTAATTTAATTATTTTAGAAATGTAACTTCAACCACTTTTTATCCTATAAATAACCATTCTCACATCCTCCTCCACCATATCCCAAATTCTAAATATTTTCATTGTTTTTTATAATGTTCTTGCATAGGTTGAAAACCCAATTAAGAGTTTGATTATATTTTTTGTTTACTATATTCTCAAAATCTAAATATTTTTGATTTGTTTTGTTTATGTTCTTGTGTGGGTTCAAAACTCATGGTAAGAGCGTGATTATATATTTTGTTAGATTTATCTTATATTTTGTTCAATTTTATTCTTTGTCTTTATGCATTTCTTCCTTCCTTCTTTGTCTTATTATTATTTTTAATTTTCAATTACATATGTATAATAAAATTTTGGTGACTGTAAAAAACAATTATCGATGTAGATTCAACAATACTAATTTCTATCAAAACCCAATGAAGGAATCAAGCTAGAGAAATCATCTTCACTCAAGTATATTTATATATATTTTACATTGTTTTGAATTTTATTGTTCCTTTGTTTTATGTACTTCTTCTTTTCTTCTTTGTTTTCTTATATTATTTTGATTTAAAATACATATGTGGTGACTTGTGTAAGTTAATTAGCTATGAAGCTTGGGTTTTATTGGGTGACTGGCATGTTTTCTTAAATTGATTTAGTATGTGATGCTCTTTTTTTTCTTCTCGACAGCCAATTCCACAAAGGCAAACTAGGAATTTCCATGAAGCATTTTTCTCGTATAATCATATGTTTTCTGCATCATATAGCACAGCCTCTGAAAAAGGTGGCAAAGAAACAGAAAAGTAAGTTCATATTTATCTCAGAACCACATTCAACTCGTTTACAACAACAAATGTAGACACGATCACTAATGCACAAGTATTGTTGCCTAAATGTTAGAACATACATGCATTTTCATGTTCTTAAGGTCCCCATTGGAATGAACATCCTTGAAGCTGCTCATGAAAATGATAAGGTCCCCTGACATCCAACAGGTTAATCATCAACCTTTCTCGTATGTTCAAGAAAGCAATGAGTTTGTTGGATCTTTTGATGCTTCTTCTTCTTCTATTGCTGCTGCTACTATTGGAAACCATTTTGGTTCTTTGTCTGATATTCGTGGTAATATGGTACCAAATGTGCCTCCTCTATCTCAAAGTTTCCAACCAAATCATCGCCTGGATTTCCAAGATGGATCATTTGAACATGATTATTACAATGTTGGATCCAGTACAAATCCTTTCATAAACCAATCAATTGGTGGTGGTTATGTTGATAATTACAACGGTTATGGCATGGAGCAATACAAGTGGAACCATAGCTTCAACAACACTCTGACCATGAATCATGACGTACGCCAGCACTAATGGAAGCAGAAGATCTGACATGACCATGATGTATAACGACAACAAAAACAAGATCAGATACAACAATGTGATTAAGCATCCGTGTCATCTAGAGAAGCATGGTCCTTAAGACTCTTAACCGTATTAACTGTTTTCTATTTATAATAAAATAAAAGTCAAATGTTTCTCTTTTATGTTTTCTATTGGTTTTTGTATTTTATTATAAAGTTTGCATCTTTTGTTTCTTAAAATTCAGAAATAAATTGCTTCTCTAATCTTTTTTTTTTTTTTTTTTTTTTTT
>NC_025696.1:12495386-12501633 GCF_000633955.1 Camelina sativa
ATTTTAAAACTTTGTTGCATCTGTTAAATGAAAAAAATTGTCTGAGGACCTGGAAGGTATTGGGCTGATCTGTGTTTTGCGTGTAATCAATATTTCGAATAGATTATTGGAGTTCCTTGTTGTTACTGGCTTTCACCAACTTTGAACCTATAAAGAAGAAACCACTTTCCTTGTTCCAATATGTCTACAAATTGATCAAAGTAATCTGGAGCTCGGATTTTAGCATCGATTCTTTTACCCTACATAAAAAATGGAAAAAGAAATGATATAAATATAATTTAATAAAAACTTAATATGCAGAACAAAAAATTATAAATTGAAATTACCTTCTCATCCACCAAAATCAAACATTTATAGATGGGTTGTCTGAATATTATATGGGGTGTCCACAACCGGAGTATTTTCACTGCAATACTCAATCTCTTCTTTGTCTGATTCAATTCCTCTATGTATGCAACCATGTTTATAATTTTTTTGTTCTATTACTTGCATAGAAGAAGGAAGATGAAAGATGAGTAGTAAGCGTGTATAAGCTTTGGATACAAAACTGATATATATATATATATTTTTTTTGTCAACCATTGGGCCACAACTGGCCGGCCCATTAGCCAAATTCCTACATTCGTAGGAGCCGGGACTCGATCCCGGGTGTGATAGTGCCTTCTACAAATGGACTTACCTCCTGCCACTGCACTAAGGTCACTTCACGCTTCTCTAATCTTTTGTATCTTTCCTTTGTAAAATAATATTAATTATTTATTGTTCCTTCTAGTAATCCCCAGTTCGTTTCATTGTTTTGCAATCTGCATATATCTTTCTTGGTTATGTTATATGGTTACAAACTTATAATTAGGTGTCTTGAGCCAAATCACAAACTAATTTTCAGAGTATTTTAAAAACATGATTGGAGCGGAAACAAATTACGTCCAACATAAATCGTTATGTAATCAATAGAGATTTAGACAATCTAAGTTAACCTCATTCCTCATCAATGGCACTTGATACTTAACTTCTTGAACACTTAAGTAACTTTCTTTTTACCAAATTTATTTTTATATTAATCTATAAATGACTTTTTTTGTTTAATGATTCAATTGAAATTGGGGTTCTTTTTGCTAAATAGTATATGTTTGACATAATTAATTATATATTTATTGCAATCATAGATAGTTAATAAAGAGAAATATAAATTAATATTTATAAAATATACATTTTTATATTATCATTTATTGGGTCAAAATCAATTATTAATAGATATATAAAACTAATAAGTTTTAAAAAAATTCCTAAAATGTCAATTTAGTAGTTGTTAAATAATAAAGTAGATAGATAATCCAAATAAAGTGAGCTTACATATCTGTTATGACCAATCAATAAGGATTTAAAACTTAGAAATTAATTGATATATATTGCCTTTAAATATAATATTTATAGTCCTATTTGGGTGAAAATGAATGACTCTCAGTTTCCTTTGTCAACAATTTAAAGAATTTCTATGTTTTTAATAAAAAATAATTGATTTTTGACAAAGAAAAAAAAAGTGACTAGTTTACTAATTTTATGTATTTCTAGGTAACTATGAATATATGGGAAGAACCTAGGGGTGGGGCGGTGGGCGTTCGGTTTTTCGGTTTGGTTTTGGTCGGTTTTTTTGGTTTACGGTTTTTTTAGTTTTATAAAATTGAAACCATATAGAAACCATATCTATTTTGGTTTGGTTACGGTTTGGTTTTCTCGGTTTACGGTTTTTTGGTTTTATAAAAATAAAACCATATAAAAACCATATGTATCTTGGTTCGGTTTCAGTTTAGTTTCGGTTTAGTTTCGGTTTGGTTACGGTTTTATTAGGTTATTCTATATTTTGCAAAAAAAAAATTATGTTTACTGCAGAAAATAAACAAACAATAGAAATAATATATCAGTCAATAAGATATACATAACTTAAAAAAACATAATCTAAATCTAGTTTCGTAAACCCAAAGCTTCCAAATATTTTAAAAAGTAAAACCCAAAGAAAATAATTTAAATAACTATAAATCCAATAAAAATATTCTTAAAGACATTATTAAATATATTATAAACTGCACACATATACTTATATATAAGTATTCCAAATTTTTATTAAAAATCAAAAAAGCCATTCGGTTTTACGGTTTTTAACCAAACCAAACCTAAACCATTTGGTTAATAAATATGACAACCAAATGGTTTTTTAGACTAAACCATAACCAAACCAAACCATTTATTTCGGTTTGGTTTGGTTCGGTTTTTTGCATTACGGTTTTTTTGCACCCCTAGAAGAACCATATAGAAAAATATTATAAATAGGAAGCTGTTGGCATGACAAAAATGTGGTGTTGAAAATTATTAAAATTAGGTTATTTTCAATAACCTATTTATAATTGTTTTGAAGCTGTTGAAGTTGTTGGCACGACAAAAACATCTTATTGTTTTGTTAACACTATCAATTTTAGAATATTAGACATATCTAATTAAGTTGATTTATTATGATTATGTAACAACAAATTGCACCATTCGTGAAATTCTAGAATTGATAATCAAAATAAAATTTTACAATCTTAAACCCTAAAAAAAACAAATAATATTAACAAAAAAACAAATGTAATTTAAAATTTAAAAGTTTTAGCTATACAAAATTATCCCGCGGTGTACCGCGAGTTAAAATCTAGTTTTCACTTAAGTAACTGTATCTTTTTACCAAATATATTAATATTTATATTAATCTATAATTGACTTCTTTTTTTAATGATTCGGTTGAAATTGGATACTATTATCTTTATTTTTGCTAAATATATGTTTGACATAAACAATTATATATATAATTATTGCAATAATAGATAGTTAGTAAAGAGAAATATAAATTAATAATTATAAATATACATTTATTATTATAATTATATCAATTGTTTAGTCAAAATCATTTATAAATTTATTTCTGAAAGTATCAAAATCACATATTAATATGATATATGGAATAATAAATTATTATTTTTACAAAACAAATTTCTAAGTAATTGTTAAATAATAACTTGTGAAGATGGTGAGATTGATTCGGAGGGTGTGGATGAGGGTGAATCTCACTCTGAGGATACACATGACATGAGGGTGGCTCCCAAAAGATTTTCCCTTCTTCTAGTCAACTCAAATCACAGCGTGGGAGATCTCGCCCACGTTCTAAGCTGATAGTGACACGCAAAGACCAGCTTATGGCTACTTCCACACAACCATCCAAGAAGGCTTTCCTTGGGAAGCACTAATGATTATGTCGTCTCTTTTTTCGTGGAATCTACAAAATGCGTAAACATAATGTAGTTGGATAATGGTGTAAATCAGCTTAGCCGTTTTTTGGTTGTCTACTTGAGACTCGTGTTCAAGAGGACAATTTTCCGTCTATTTTTGACTTTGTTCTTCCTGGTTGGAAAGCAGAAACAAATTATGATTATCACAGACTAGGCAGGATTTGGGTATGTTGGCGTGACTCGTGAGGATGTCATGGTTCAAATCCTCTACAAAAGTTCTCAGATTATTACATGTTGGGTTATGTCAAAGACGGGGTCTCAGTTTGTGGTCTCTTGTGTGTAAGCGTTTAATTCTCAAGCCGTCAGATTGTTGCTTTTGGGAGGATATACAAGAGAATCACAATCGTTTTGCTCAAGGCAGGTTCCCTTGGGTTATTATGGGCGACTTTAATGAAACTTTGGCTTCCTCGGAACATTCTCGTGGTACTACTCCTGTGAACGTTTCCGGTGTTACTAGTTTTTCAATCTCTGATATCAGGATGTGAGTTGGCGGATCTGGCCTATGTTGGTCCTCAGTTTACTTGGTGGAATAATCAGGCTGACAATCCCATTGGTAAGAAGCTGGATCGTGCTCTTGTGAATGATGTTTGGGAACAGGTTTTCCCTGATAACAGAACAACACCAAAATCAGAATTTTTGGTTTCTGCTCAAAATGGTGTCGATCTGGGAAAGGAAGCTATGGGCCTAAACAAGTTAACAAAGCCCAATCGAGTTAACCAAAGCCAGTCCAAGAGTTTAATATCTCCTGCAACGGTAATGTCACAAGAAGACAAGAAACGAGGCAAAGCAAAACTCGTTGAGGACAGTACGGAGACAGTCAAGCTGTCAAACCATTTTGCAGCCCTTGATCCGTCCTGCTCAAGAAGATCATGACAGCTGGCGGAAGACTCTAGAATCATCGAGAAAACATCTAGGATTTATGTTTCTAAGATATAAATAAGCTTGTAAACTCTCTCTTGTAATCTAAGCAGAAATGAGAAATTGAAAGCTTCAACCTAAAAACAACTTTTACTTTCATGGTATCAGAGCACATGGCTTTAGCATCCATGGCCTCTTATTCAGTTCCGTCTTTAAACATTTCCAACTGTGTTACGGTTACGCTTACGCAAAAGAACTACATCCTGTGGAAAAGTCAGTTCGAGTCATTCTTGGCGGGTCAAGGCTTGCTGGGATTTGTTACTGGTTCTATCTCTGCTCCAAGCACCACGGCGGTTGCAACAAGTCTTGATGGCACCAGAACAGAGGCAACAAATCCAGAGTACTCGACTTGGCACCGTACAGATCAGGTTGTCAAGTCTTGGCTTTTGGGATCTTTCTCGGAGGACATACTGAGTGTGGTGACTAGCTGTTCTACTTCACACCAGGTATGGATGTGTCTAGCTAATCATTTTAACAGAGTATCCTCATCTAGGCTGTTTGAGCTTCAAAGGCGTTTACAGACTCTAGATAAGAAGGATAGAACTATGGAATCTTACCTTAGGGATCTTAAGGGAATCTGTGACCAGCTAGCTTCAGTTGATAGTCCTGTGACTGAGAAAATGAAAATCTTTGCTGCAATGAATGGTCTAGGAAGAGAATATGAGCCAATCAAAACCACTATTGAAACTCTTGTTGATAGCTCTCCAAATCTTACCTTAGATGATGTAATCCCAAAGTTAACTGGATATGATGATCGACTTGTGGGATATCTATTTGAGACTGCTGCGTTGGTTACGCCTCATGTTGCCTTTCATGTCTCTCAACCAACAAGCGAGTACTATCACCAGAACAACTCAAGGGGGAGAGGCAATGGCAACCGATACGGTCGGGGAAGAGGCTCCTTCTCGACAAGAGGACGCGGCTTTCATCAACAGATCTCCTCTGATGGTTCTCAGACGACTCGCAGCTCAGTGGTGTGTCAGATATGTGGTAAAACAGGACATCCTGCACTCAAATGTTGGCACAGATTCGACAATGGATATCAGTATGAGGATGTTCCACGCGCTCTAGCTGCAATGAGGATCACAGAGGTAACAGATCAACATGGTGCAGATTGGCTTCCGGACTCAGGCTCCTCTGCCCATGTTACCAACACAGTTCAAAACCTGCAACAGGCACAACCATATCACGGTAATGATTCGGTAATGGTAGGTGATGGTTCATTTCCTCCAATAACTCACACAGGCTCAACCAGTATTGCTTCAACTTCAGGTAAAATGCCTCTTAAAGACGTCCTTGTTTGTCCCGACATTGCTAAGTCATTACTGTCTGTCTCGAAACTTACCACAGATTATCCATGTTTTGTTGCTTTTGATTGTGATGGGGTGTGTATAAATGATAAGGTCTCAAAGAAGCTGTTGGTAATGGGAAGCCTGCATAACGATCAGTACCGGCTGGAGGAACCAAAACCTCATGTCTTCTACTCCACGCAGAAGCACTCAACCAGTGATGAAGTCTGGCATAGAAGACTGGGGCATCCTAACTCTCAAGTCCTTCAGCAGCTCGAGAAAAGTGGTTCTATTTCTATCAACAAGTTTATCAAGTCAGTGTGTGAAGCATGTCAGCTGGGAAAAAGCTCAAGGCTTCCATTTTCTGCTTCTTCTTTTACTGCAACAAAATCTCTTGAGAGGGTTCACTGTGATCTGTGGGGGCCCTCTCCAATAATTTCTTTTCAAGGTTTTCGATATTATGTAGTGTTTGTGGACAACTTTTCACGGTTCAGTTGGCTCTTTCCACTGAAAATGAAATCAGACTTCTTTCAAATATTTGTTCTATTTCAAAAGATGGTGGAAAATCAGTTTGAGTGCAGAATCAAAGGCTTCCAGTGTGATGGAGGTGGAGAGTTCATCAGTACACAGTTTCTGAAACATTTGCAAGAACATGGGATCCAACAGTTTCTCTCTTGTCCTCATACACCACAACAGAATGACTTAGCTGAGCGCAAGCAT
>NC_025696.1:12501771-12555104 GCF_000633955.1 Camelina sativa
ATTGCTTCAACTTCAGGTAAAATGCCTCTTAAAGACGTCCTTGTTTGTCCCGACATTGCTAAGTCATTACTGTCTGTCTCGAAACTTACCACAGATTATCCATGTTTTGTTGCTTTTGATTGTGATGGGGTGTGTATAAATGATAAGGTCTCAAAGAAGCTGTTGGTAATGGGAAGCCTGCATAACGATCAGTACCGGCTGGAGGAACCAAAACCTCATGTCTTCTACTCCACGCAGAAGCACTCAACCAGTGATGAAGTCTGGCATAGAAGACTGGGGCATCCTAACTCTCAAGTCCTTCAGCAGCTCGAGAAAAGTGGTTCTATTTCTATCAACAAGTTTATCAAGTCAGTGTGTGAAGCATGTCAGCTGGGAAAAAGCTCAAGGCTTCCATTTTCTGCTTCTTCTTTTACTGCAACAAAACCTCTTGAGAGGGTTCACTGTGATCTGTGGGGGCCCTCTCCAATAATTTCTTTTCAAGGTTTTCGATATTATGTAGTGTTTGTGGACAACTTTTCACGGTTCAGTTGGCTCTTTCCACTGAAAATGAAATCAGACTTCTTTCAAATATTTGTTCTATTTCAAAAGATGGTGGAAAATCAGTTTGAGTGCAGAATCAAAGGCTTCCAGTGTGATGGAGGTGGAGAGTTCATCAGTACACAGTTTCTGAAACATTTGCAAGAACATGGGATCCAACAGTTTCTCTCTTGTCCTCATACACCACAACAGAATGACTTAGCTGAGCGCAAGCATAGACATGTCACTGAATTAGGCATGTCAATGTTATTTCAAGGCAAACTTCCTCTAAAATACTGGGTGGAAGCTTTTTACACAGCCAATTTCTTGATTAATCTTCTACCAACATCAGCATTGGTAGATTCAATCTCTCCATATGAAAAACTACACAGAAAGAAACCTGTCTAGGATATCGATGTTTGTATCCTCCCACGGGAAGAGTCTACATAAGCAGACATGTGATCTTCGATGAGGCTACTTACCCTTTCTCCACAATTTATAAAGCCCTGCATCCAGAAACAGTGACTCTGTTACTCTCTGCCTGGCATAAAAGCTTCATTCCGGTCAATGTAGACTCTGTGGTGTCTACTCCTGCAACGGTTCCAGCTGTTTCATCATTGCCAAACTCCTCTCAATTCCATGATGTCGTTGCTGCGCCTGTGAGTGAGGAATGTTCTGAGCGTATGACAGGCTCCAAACCTGCTTCTATTGGCGACAATGTTTTTCATTCACAGGAAAACGCCTCAACGGTGTCTTCAGATGAACTTTCTTCTAGTGATGATGACAACCAACCTTCTCCCAGTCAGAACTCACACCCAATGATCACGAGGGGAAAGGATGGCATTCGTAAGCCCAATCCACGGTATGCACTTATGACACACAAGGTCTCCTATCCAGAACCAAAGACTGTCTCAGCAGCTTTAAAAGGTCCTGGCTCGACAGGAGCAATGGGAGAGGAGATGTCTACATGCAAAGAGGTTATGACTTGGACTCTAGTGCCTCCGGAGCCAGAAATGCATGTTCTAGGAAGCAAGTGGGTGTTTCGTACTAAACTGAATGCTGATGGAACTCTCAATAAGCTCAAAGCACGGTTGGTGGCAAAGGGCTTTGATCAAGAGGAAGGGATAGACTACTTGGAAACTTACAGCCCTGTGGTCAGAACACCAACAGTAAGGATGGTGTTTCATGTTGCAGTCTGCAATAACTGGGAATTAAAACAAATGGATGTTAAAAATGCATTTCTCCATGGAGACCTTGAAGAAACAGTTTATATGAAACAACCAGCAGGATTTGTTGATCAAGATAAGCCAGACTATGTGTGTCTCCTTCACAAGTCTTTATATGGCCTGAAGCAGTCTCCTAGAGCATGGTATGACAAATTTAGTACCTTTCTCTTGGAATTTGGTTTTATATGCAGCTTGTGGGATCCTTCACTCTTTGTCTACTCACGCAACAACGACCTGATCTTTCTGCTGCTCTATGTTGACGACATGATAGTCACTGGTAGCAACTCAAAAACCCTCACTTATCTGCTAGATGAACTCAATAAACAGTTCAGAATGAAGGATTTGGGCAGAGCTCATTATTTCCTTGGTATACAGCTTCAATATTTTCCTGATGGTATGTTCATGTCTCAGCAAAAATATGCAGAGGATCTCCTAGTCACTGCTCAGATGGAGAACTGCGCTCCCATGCCAAAACCACTACCCCTAGAGCTTGATAAAGTACTAGATCAAGATAAAGAGTTCATGGAGCCAACATATTTTCGCAGTTTGGCTGGTAAACTTCAATATCTCATATTGACTCGACCGGATATTCAATTTGCTGCTAATTATGTGTGTCAGAAGATGCACAAACCCACCATGTCCGATTTCCATCTGCTCAAACGCATACTGAGATATGTCAAGGGAACAATTACAATGGGCATAACCTACACGAGGAATGGTGACTATACAATTAGCGCCTACAGTGATTGTGATTACGAGGATGACAATGCTCTCACGACTTACAGTGACAGTGATTATGCAAACTGTAAAGCCACAAGAAGATCTGTAGGTGGCTATTGTACGTTTATGGGTCCAAATCTTATCTCTTGGTCGTCTAAGAAACAGCCTACTGTCTCGAAAAGCTCCACTGAAGCAGAGTACAGAAGCATGTCAGAAACAGCTTCAGAAATCAAGTGGATGAGCTCTGTTCTGCGAGACTTGAATGTTCCTCTACACACCACTCCAGAGCTCTACTGTGACAATCTCTCGGCGGTTTACTTAATGGCCAATCCCGCGTTCCACTCCCGCACAAAACATTTTGATGTTGATCATCACTACGTTCGCCAACGTGTGGCCCTGAAGACGTTGACAGTGAAACAGAACAACACCAAAATCAGAATTTTTGGTTTCTGCTCAAAACGGTGTCGATCTGGGAAAGGAAGCTATGGGCCTAAACAAGTTAACAAAGCCCAATCGAGTTAACCAAAGCCAGTCCAAGAGTTTAATATCTCCTGCAACGGTAATGTCACAAGAAGACAAGAAACGAGGCAAAGCAAAACTCGTTGAGGACAGTACGGAGACAGTCAAGCTGTCAAACCGTTTTGCAGCCCTTGATCCGTCCTGCTCAAGAAGAACATGACAGCTGGCAGAAGACTCTAGAATCATCGAGAAAGCATCTAGGGTTTATGTTTCTAAGATATAAATAAGCTTGTAAACTCTCTCTTGTAATCTAAGCAGAAATGAGAAATTGAAAGCTTCAACCTAAAAACAACTTTTACTTTCATTCCCAACCTCCTATGCTAGCTTCGAGACTTGTGGAGTTTCAGACCACTGTCGTTGCAGTGTGCATCTGTCTACTCACTCTCAACAGACCCGCCAACCTCCTATATGTTTGGTACTCACTCTCAACAGTTCCTCTCTTCTGTCCAGCAGGTTTGGGATTCGTTTGAGCCCCTTTATTTCTCCCGTTCAGCACTCTTCCTGTTTCATCGGAAACTTAAGAAACTCAAGTTCAGTATGCGAGCTCTCAATAAGGAAAAGTATGGAGACATTCCTCAAAAAACAAAGGAGGCTTTTGAGGAGCTTTGTGCTTGTCAAAACATAGCACTCGCATCGCCAAACACCGAAACATTTGAGGCGGTGTCTGTGGCAACTGATACGTGGAACCATCTGGCTGGGATTGAAGAACAGTTTTATTACCAAAAATCTATACTGAGCTGGATGAAGTTTGGTGATCATAGCACTGCATTCTTTCATCGCACTACGCAAGCTCATGCGTCAAAAAATGCGATACGTCGGCTAATCACGGCAACAGAGGAAGAGCTCAAGGAATTACCAGCCATTAAACAAGAAGCAGCAGGCCATTTCCAGAGGTTCCTCCAAACGAGACCGGATAATATAGAGGAGGTCCAAGAGAGTTTTTTAACAGAGCTTATTGATTACCGTTGTGATGATCATACGGCCAGTGCTTTAGTTCGTGACATTACCGCAGAGGAAATCCGTAATGTATTGTTCTCTATGCCATCGAATAAGGCTTCTGGACCCGATGGCTATCTATTGGAGTTTTATCGATCTGCATGGCCTATTGTTGGGAAGGACTTTGTAACCGCAGTTCAATCTTATTTTCTCTACGGTTTCATCCCTCGGGGGTCAATGCCACCATCCTTTCCTTGATCCCCAAGACAACAGCTCCTACCACGATCAAAAGACTATTGCTCCTCGCAGCGTTCTCAAGCTGGACATATGAAAAGCTTTTGACACTGTTGAGTGGCCTTTCATAACTGCGGTTTTAAAAGCAATAAGACTACCAGATCAGTTTGTTCACTGGGTTTATATATGCCTCTGCACTGCATCGTTCTCTGTGGCCATGAATGGTGAGCTTGAGGGTTTCTTTCCGAGTTCACGCGGGCTTCAACAAGGTTGTTCCTTATCTCCCTACCTGTATGTCATTGTGAACAATGATTTCTCTCGTTTGTTAAACAAGGCAACGTTACAGGGTCAGTTTGGATTTCATCCTCGTTGTAAAGACATGGGTCTCACACATCTCAGTTTTGCGGATAATATCTTAAGAGTTCATTGATGGTGATGCTTCTTCCCTTCAAGGCTTAATGTCTGTTCTAGATGCTTTTGGCAAGCTCTCCGGTCTGTTTATCAATGCTTCCAAATCTGCAATTTTTGTTGCAGGCCGAAATTCGTAGAGTATTGTAAGTGAAGCAGAGCGGTTAGGCATTCCTAAAGAAAGTCTACCAATTAAATGCCTTGGCCTCCCCCTCACAACCAAGACATAGCAAGTATCATAGCAAACTTATATTCGGGACAGCTATTCAGTCTCCAACTTATTCAGTCTGTCATAGCAAGTATCGCAAACTTTTGGTGTTCCGTGTTGTGGCTCCCAAAGGGCTGTTTTGATGTGATTGGTAGCTTGTGTAACTCCTTTCTATGGCCCAGTTCTCCTCTGAATCACTCACAAGCAAAGGTCGCATGGGAGGATGTTTGTAAACCAAAGGCAGAGGGCGGTCTGGGTATTAGATTGTTGCGTGATTTCCTCGCTTGTTTTTGTTCTCAGCGTAAATTGGCGTTTATTTACTGCTTTTGGATCTCTATTGGTTGCTTGGTCACACCGCTATCTTCTACCTAATGCATCGTTTTGGAGTGTTCGTGTTTGGAACGTTGGGTTTTTGGATTTGGAAAAAAATCTTAAAGTTGCGACCACTTTGCTTTCTCTCTTATACGTATGGAGGTCAAGGATGGTCACTCTACTAGTTTTTGGTGGGATAACTGGACCGGTGCTGGCCATTTAATAGATGTTGTTGGGGATATTGGCCCTCAACACATTGGTATTCCCGCCACGCTATTGGAGCTGAGATTGGTCATGATCAAAGTTGGTCTATCCGCATAGCAAGAGGTCCCATCTATCGGGCTGTTGCATATATCATCAATCACATCTCTGATCTCTCCTCCCATTGCTACCGCTGGACGAGATAAGGTGCTCTGGATGTATCAGCAGGGTGAGTATCGCTCCTCTTTTTCTTCTAAATGCATGTGGAATCTCATACGTGATACCTCACCGAAGGTTTCTTGGTCTACACTCATATGGTTTCCCCAAGCCATCCCTATATTTTTTTTTCATTGCTTGGCTTGCCGTCAAGGATCGACTTTCTGCGGGACAACGAATGGGTTATGGGGTCAAGCTCTGCGGTTTCCTCTGTGCGGTGAACGAGATGAAACTCGTGATCACCTATTTTCTGCATGTTTGTACTTCTTCTCCATCTGGGCTGATCTGTGTACTCCTCTCTTGCGACGCCGTACAACTCCGGATTGGAATGCCACGCTCGCTGCACTCCTGGGCAAGACATCACTAGCGACTGATGCAGCTCTTGCTCGTTTGCTGTTCCAAGCTGTAATCTACCATGTTTGGCGAGAGAGAAATAGACGGAACCACCGTGCGGGTTACCTATCTGTTCCGCAACTGACAAGGTTGATTGAGAAAGACGTCACGGTTCGTATAATGAGCCTCAACTACTTGCCTCCAAGAAAATATAGCGGTCTCTTGACGCGTTGGACCTCGCTCTGTGCGCCCTCCTTGTGACTGTTTTTGTTTTGAATTCTTTGTCTGAGTCTTTGTTTAGACTCACCTCCATCATTTTCTATTCTTTCCAAACTTTACCAAACCTTCGTAATTATATTCTTTTTTTTGTTGGTAAATAAATTTAACATTTCAACCAAAAAAAAAAAAAGTCATTGTTAAATAATAAAGTAGACAGATAATCTAAATAAAATGAGTTTACATCTATGTCATGACCAATCAGTAATGATCTAAAACTTATAAATTAATTGAAATATATCTTCTTTCAAATGTATAATATTTGTAGTCTTATCTAGGTGAAAATTAATTACTTTCTTTTGTCAAAAAATTAAACGAACTTCTATTTAATTAAAAAAAATAACTGATATTTTTGAAGAAAAAAATAGTAACTAAATTACTACGTTTTATGTATTTCTAGGAAGTACATAAACGTAGTAATTTTCTTTATTTTAAAGATTTTTAAAAGGTTAAATATGAAAATATTTAAAACTTTTAAAATATTATAATTTGGTACAAGTTGTTGGCTAGAAAATATTTTTCATATTTAACTTTTTAAAAGTTTTAAATATTTTTCATATTTAACCTTTTAAAAATCTTTAAAATAAAGAATCGGAATATACCAAATAAAAGTTTTTAAAGTTTGAATGACTGATAAATCAAGCTTTCTACTCATTTATATTTGGAATCATTTTGGTATCTTTTATAGTTGACTCTGAAACATTGCCCAATTTTTTTAGACTATGTGGGATATTGTACCCGTATTTTTTTATTCATCTATTGAGTAATATATGTCCGTTTTAAAAAATTTGTATTACATCATATGCAGAAAAAATTACAATTTTATTAACTAAATGTATTATAGAATAATTCAAAATAATTTAAATATAAATTCAAATAAAAATGAAAGGGAATTATATATTTATGTTTAAATGAGGTAGAAAGATTTCCTTATTTTTAAAAATCTTACCTATAATTAACTTTAAAATTTTGGTAACTAATATTAACGTCGATGCATTAAATGTAAAAACTTTCCAAAAAGTATTTTTGAGCAAAAACTGCTGCAAAAATATTAGTATAGATTCTTTCTTGGTTCCACTCTCTAACATTCTCATTCTTAATTAAAGCTGTGGTGCAAATACATACGATGTCAAAGCATGCATGGACAGACCTCGCGCACGTGGAGGAGCCAAATTCAACAATCTCAAAAGCATCTATGATCATTCTACTCACTCTCATGTGCAAGCAAAGAAGCACCAGAAGAAGTACCAAGAAGAAAAAGAAGAAGAAGGAGGTAAAAGCGATCTTCCTTTTCCTAAGCAGAGGAGAGTAGTCATAACAGGATTTACAGGGAAGGAGTTGGTTGATGCTCTACCACCAATTCAGTTTGAAAGCCACGGAAGCATTTGTACACTTCCAGCTGCTTGGGATTGTGATAAAGCGGAAGAATCCATTTAACATTTCAACCAAAAAAATATATATATATAGTCATTGTTAAATAATAAAGTAGACAGATAATCTAAATAAAATGAGTTTACATCTATGTCATGACCAATCAATAATGATCTAAAACTTGTAAATTAATTGAAATATATCTTCTTTCAAATGTATAATATTTGTAGTCTTATTTAGGTGAAAATGAATGACTTTCTTTTGTCAAAAATTTAACAAACTTCTATTTAATTAAAAAAAATAACTGATTTGTTTGAAGAAAAAAAGTAACTGAATTACTACGTTTATGTATTTCTAGGAAGAACTATAAAAAACTATTATAATTTGGTACAAGTTGTTGGCTAGAAAACAAATGTTATCTCCGATTTTCCTAAACCCAAAACTGCCACTTTCTTAAATGATATTGGAAATATAAGGCAGTTGAGATTGAAAATATAGTTTTTATAATAATAGAAGTTGGTGTTATACTGTCATATAAATTAATTGTTAGAACATTAATATTAACTTTGTTCATAGATATAGCTGCCTTTGTACTGAAGATGAACAGTATTGATCACAAGGATATTAGACCATGTCCAATGGAGCAACCCATATGGATTGCTCAAAAATAAACTAATCATTTCATTAATATTAAATTAATCAAAGCAACTCTCTAAGTACTTCAATCAAAATCATCCTTCCAATAGAGAAACCCTATCAAAGTTGCTTAATCATCATAATTCAAATTTTTAAAACAATTGCAAGTTTCTTAATTATATGTAATCTTTAGTTGAATCAAATTGTATATAAACCTTTTAATTGAATCAAAAACAGATCCCCTAAAGAGAAGCCTGAAACCTTTAGCAAAGATAATATCTTGACAAGAAATGTAGAATTTGAACAAGCTGCAATATTCAGTATCTAGCCTGCCAATCTATTCTTGAAACAATAGAGTATAAAAATCTCTTGACATTTACACTTGGAGATGTTGTTGTGTGTGTCTCATCCAAACAAAAACAAATTTAAACATATGTATCGATCAATGTGAGATCACTGCAGGCAATGCAGTTTCCAAGAGCAGACGTTCATCAATTCGCTGGACCACAAAAGAAGAGATGAGAACAGACCTGAGTTTTATTGAGAAAGCACAACAGGAGCTTCAAAAGAAGAGATGAGAACAGACCTACGATATTCTCCGTTTGTAATCAGCCAATGTCTATGCGTTTCTTCACTTGCCAGCTTTTTCCTTTGCACTTATATATGTCTTCACTATATCTTTGGCTTTCTCTTCTCTTCAAACCGTTTCTCTTCTCTTCTCTTCTGATTTCTGAAGCTTCTTAATCTCTGCTTTATACCTCTCAATCTAATAAAAAATTACAGAAATTGAAAACAACCAAACCTATATCATTGGCTACCCAACCCAACTACATTTTTAATGTAATTATGAGCAAATAACTCATTCACTAGTGGAGCTTAGCATCAAATGTGATTCTCTTAACACATCTAGAGACTACAAACAGTACAAAGAACACCAATATCAAGTGTAAGCGTTTATGCAGTGATGAAATTCCAGTTATCAACACACAGATGAAGATACTTAAAAAACTAGCAAGCCTCTGAAATATTACAAGCTAACAAACTTAAAACAGGCAGAACAAGGAACAAGATTATCAGGGATGAGACGGGCACATGTACTAACATCATATTACCAGCACAGCAAGCTGCCAATGCGTATTTCTCTCTTAGTTCCCATTTAACATCAAAGCAACGGAAATGATGAACACAGAAAACATAGTTTCTCCACACCAACTGTTATTAGAATCTAGTGTGTACCCTGAATGTTGAACCCATCTTTGGCACTAGTCTCCATGAACAAAGCACCAAACTCACGAGCTTTATTATCCCCTTCCTCTGTTGTAACTTGCCTGTTTTTGTTGAATCAAATCACATCACACACAATTCCTGCGCATCATCATCAAAAGGAGAGCTGGTCAGTGGAGAATATGCTCCTGAATGAGTCGTCGTTATGTGAATGTGAGGGACAAAATATTTAGCAGACGAAAATCCCCCAATTCTAGCTCAACAATTGAACACAAACCTTCAAATCCCAACCAGATGAATTAATATAACATCCCACCATAGTTTCCAGCATAAGAAGCATGTGAATCCATCCCAGCTGAAGAATGGAGGATCTGAAAACGAGAAATTGTTTATGGGGATTTTGAATTCATTACCCGTTAAACTGATTTGGACATGACCGATCCGAAATTGGTGATGGATAAACCAATAGAGGCGAAGAAACCTCCGCCATTTTTTGGATCGTTAGAAGCCATCAATCATCACCGCTGATTACAGAAACAACTGAGTATTAGATCGATCAGCTATGGAGAAGACAAAGAAGCCGGTTCGTCGAGAGGAGGAAATAGAGAGAGGAAAGAGAGAGAGAAAAAAAAAAATGAGAAAACAAAAAAAAAACTGTGTTTATATTTTATCCAAACCCAACCAGAAATTGACACGTACCGTGTCTTCACCGTTCCTTCCTATACTTCTCAGAGAAATGGTTCTGAGTTTTTGTGGGCCAATTCTTTTAATTTTTCTTTTCTTTTTGCTCTAGAAATTGTATGAGTACCCAAAAAAAACACCACTGGACATGTTCTTAGAGTATCTTTTGCACACACAAAAGGGGATATTAGAGCATCTGTATGTATAAAAGAATTAGCACATATTCTATCATATATATATGATTGTGGACTCAACATAGTTTATATCTTTTTTGGTCGTCAGCTAGTTTATATTGATGACAACAGTTTCCAAATTGTTTCGACCTATTCATCTTGACCGCAAAATTCTGTGTCTCTACGGCTACAGCGTGGCATACTACACACTTAATTCACAAACTCATAAAGTCACCGCTTGACTCGCTTCTTAAACCGAATTAGTTTTATTGTTTAATATAATAAGTATATAAAATCGATAATACTACAGTATTTGCTATACCAGAAAGTTGTCAATATAGAGAAAAATATTAGTGTGTGCATTTATGAGTTTAAGTGTGTAGTATGCCACGGCTACATCGTATGGAGGTGTTTTGTTTGTTGGACCTTGCATTTTAAACTAGAGTCGCGTCTGACAAACAGATCAAAAGTGATAACAACCTGGCTAAAGAAGATCCTTCTTTGAAAAGCAAAATTCTTCTTTTTTAAAATAACTTTAAATAGTTACTACTAGTTACTAGACCTACCAAACCAAAAAAAAAAAGAAAGAAGAAGCTGTCCACCAGATTGAATAATTTTTGTTGGGTTTGGTTTGACTCTAATTTGGTTCACCAAAAGCATGCTATTATGTATCTCAATTTGGACTTCCTTTTATCGAATTACCTAATAATGGCCAAACGCGAGTTATAAGAGGAGCTGAAGACAAATTGTTAGTGCCACTATTAACACAAAAGAGTGAATGTCAGAAAATTGGTGTAACGTAACTAATGATCCGTACAAACAAACTACAAAGTAAATGTAACCTTGTAAAGAAGCTAAGACCTTGTTTATCGGGGGATGATGATAGAGTTCTTAGGTTTTTGGGTAAAAAAAAATAATCAGAATTGGAAAAAAATGTAAGATCTCCCTTTATATAAGAGATCGATTCTTTGTTTAAAAGGCGATACGTGTCGTTTTTGTATTGACTGAAAGAATAAATCAAAAGAGAAAATAAAAACATTTGCTCGATTTTTTTTCCGTCTCTCTCTCTCTCGGTTGCGAGATGAAACGATCGATGAATATGGAATTTGAAGCTTGAAGCTTGAAGGTTTTGAATCGAATGACCTGGAATCAGAGGAAGAGTATGGATTCTTAAGGACTGGGGAGAAAGAGATAAGTAGCAACGGTGATTTGGAAGCCAATCGCGGAAGAAAGAATCGACTAACAGTTGGAGATGGATGCGGGTTGAATATGGCAGCGGCTGTGTTTATGTTTTTAACCGCTGAATTGAAACAACGTTTAAAAATATTAGACGCAGGTCGTCGCAGCGTTTGCCGCAGCGTCATGACGCAGGTACCTGCGGCAAGCAAACAAACAACCATATCTGCGTCTGCCGCAGCCGCAGGTACCTGCGGCAGCCAAACGAACAAGCCCAATATCTTGAGGATCCTTATTGTTTGGTTTATCTCTGTTAATTGAATTTGCAGGCTTCTATGAAAGAATGTGAAGCTTGTCTCGGTTCAGGAATCTGTCCTGAATGCAAAGGTGAAGGCTTTGTACTAAAGAAACTATCAGATGCAACTGCTGAGAAAGCAAGACTCAGCGCAACAAATATGGCCACACGATATACAGCCGGGTAATAATTAACTTCCTCATTGTTGTTTCCTTCAGTCTCATCGAAAGGTTTAGCATAGCTTTCTTGTGTTGTTTAATATATGACGGATTCTCTACTGTTTGAAAACTCTCATCAAACTTAAGTTGTACATTTGCAATGTTTTAGCGTCATACTTGTTTAGTTCTTTCTTACTCTTTCCAGATTCTCTTAACGCGATCTGTTTCTAAGTTGTAAAGATTACCAAAGTCAATTGCTTCTTCTTTGGTCTTTGTTTATATCTCTATGACGTCTCTCCAAGGAAGAAAAGACTCTTTAAGGTATGACTAGTTGCGCCTAAAACACTAGTCTCTTTTTCAATACTTGATCGATTCTTTAAATTAAAAGTTTGATTTTGGAAGACCTTTAAAAGACTCAGCTTGTCCATGAAACAGAGAGAAAAAACTGATGCATAAGCCTTTTAACAAAACGACATTGTACATCACGAGCACCGGGCTCACTGAACCTCACTTATCAAGTCAGGATCTTACTCGGTACATCTCTCATAAGAGGAACATAAAACAAGAAAACATAAAGCTAGCTTTGAGGGTTATTTATATATGGAGAAAAGATGTAATGTGACTATATCCTTCACTAGACATGAGCCGGGGATCCAGTCTCCGGTGTTGGATCATCACTGATGATTCATCAGCCAACATCGCCTTGTGGCCTCTCTCTAAGCGACTGTTTTCAGCAAACTTAATGCTTCCCTCATGTAGACCTAAGCTCTTCTCTTCCTCTGTCCATTCAGCTCCATAGTAATGCTCCTCTTTTGATTTCTCTCCGTCTTGCGATGGCCTCAAGAACATGCTTCCCCACTGTGGGAAATGTATAAACGCAACCGGAAGGGAACACACGACAGCCATAACACCCATTAACGATAGTCCTTCAGCTGTAAACGGATGTGAGAAAAGATAAGAAAAAGAAAAAGAACAAAGATAAGAAATCGAATGTATGTTGTTCATTGATAATTGATAATTGTATGTTGTTTATTTGTTTTTGATTTGATTGTTGTAGATTGAAGAGTGATTAATACACTTGAGCCATTTTAACACTTAAGAAAGAAACCTCAGACAAAGAAACAGAGAGAAGTTCTTTGAACACACAATCTAGGAATTAATCATTTTTCCCATTTATGAATTGCACTTCTATTTATTGTAATATGTATTAATATTTTTATTATGTTTTGTATGTTTAAAAATTAATTAAATGCAATATTTTCTATTTTTATAAAATCTTAAATGTTTACACATTTATACCACTTCTATTCTATTTAAAATTTTTAAATTTCAAAAAAACAATATTTTCAAAAATAAGAGACCCAAAATTAGAACCTACCAATAAAAGAAAAATTTTTATCTAAGAAATCATGGGTTCTTATATTCCAAACAGTACACAATTAATTCATAAAAAATTTAAGAACTCCTCTTATATGAACCTCCAATAAACTTGCTCTAAGTTTTTAACAAAAAAAAAAAAAAAAAAACTTGCTCTAAGCTAGTATAGTCAACTTCCTACGCTATCACAAATATGAATTTAGTCAACGACATGTGGAAGTAAAAAGGCTTCGTAAAGCAATAAAGCATCACCGTCGTCCTTATTAATAATATATTCCACTATTTTCACACAACCATTTTTCCCCTCACATAACGTAACTAATTACGTCAAGCTAGTTTCTATTAAGTTCAATAGTTACATGAAGATGATAGTTATAATTAGGAATCTCCGTAGCGATATCAATAGTTTTGTGGACCTAAGACATCTTGCGGCTTATTCATTCACCTCTGTTAACTACTTAATTGCAATGTTTGGTCTGTTTTATGTGCATTTCAGAGTATTTTCTTTTCACTTTTGAGGAGAGCTTGCTTCAGTACTTTCACTTGAGATTGCTTCTGTAATTTCTTTGTTTCTAATTTGGCTTTTAAGTTTTCTGGTTATGATCATACTGATATTCAGGGGTGGACCTACTAAGGAAGGAGGTGGGTCACCTGACCTGGGTAAAGTAGATAAATAGTTTGTTTTTACATTTAATTACGTAAAATTTTAGTAGCACAGATGGTAAATTTTGCACTATTGACCTCCCCATACCCGAGTTTGAACCCCCATTTTGACAAATTAATATTTTTCCCCTGTAACTGACCTCCCTCAATTTTTATTCTGGGTCCGCCATTGCTGATATTTGGCTTCGAATAAATCAGGAACAAGGTTCGAGAGAAGAAGTTGAGGAAAAATGTCCTGTATGCTGTGGATCATGTAGGTGCAAGGTTTGCTCAGTCACTATGTCTGGAGTCACTTAATGTAAGGTCTGAATTGATAGTTCCTTAGCTTAAAGATTTTACATGGTTTATTATTCTTTCTTCAGATTGACACAAAGTTGTTTATATGGAGTAATTTGTTAATATGGTGCTTTGTTAATATTAATTTTCAGAAAATATTATAATTATAAATATAATCCTCTCTTTATTTATTTTCGATGCTCTTATGATTGGCCGTTTATATGGAGTAATTTTATGAGTTTTTTTCTCTTCTACATATGCCGGAAAATACTTGAATAAGTTCACATGAATGCAAAAATAATCACATGAGATTTATAAAAATGTAACAACTAAAACATTTCATTACACCCAATCTGAGACAAAAGATGTTGGGATGATATAGCTGGAGCGACAGAGAACTAATTCAAAATTAGTCTTTTGGAAAAAAAGTGGCAAACAAAAACTTGTCTCAAAGATTCAGACCTGTCTGAATTAATATTTTGGATCCCTATAGACTAGAGAGTTCTGGAAAGGGGCATTTATTATAATTCCACACTGTAAAAATATGAAGTTATTATAAACAAATCATAGAAAATAATTTATCTATATATACATTTTTCAAGTACTTTTAGCAAATAAATCTTAAAGTTGCCACCTATTTACAAGACTGCCATTAGCATTAATTATTAATTTGTTTTTCATTTAATTAATTAATATTAAGTTTCTATTTTTGAAAACAAGATTTCCCATCCTAAATAAATTTCCAAAACAATTGGAACCACTCCCTTTAACATTAAGTATTAGTTAATATTAAATTTCCAATTTTACAAAACAATATTTTCTCCATACACAAATTTCCTAAACAATCGGTCTAACCAAGAAACGAATTGATTTTCGATCTTGGAGGAGGATCATCCGTGGTCGAGATTTCTGATCTCAACGCATTGATTTCCCCCTAAAATAAATGTTCAAAATCAAATATAAAATATATCATTCAAAAAAAACTAACAGTATGATTTTTAAAGGTATCAAACATATTTACCATTCAATTTGATATCTTATTTAAAGAATAATAATAAAATATAAAAGATATTGCTTGCTCACAGATTTATTTTTATTTTGTATTACGTATTTAAAAATAATTTTTACTTTCACGGGTTTCATATGATGAGTTTTTGCGGATTAAAAATCTTTGAATATGTTGTCTGACCCGCCTAGCATGGCGGGTTTGGAATATAGAACCAACACTAAAACTATTAGTTTATCTCATATATACTATAGATTTGTAATCATAATTTTTAAAAATTAACTTATAAATTATTTAGTATACGAACTACAAAATATTACACATACTATAACACATTATTAATATTCTAAAAAAAATACATATAAAAATATACACTAACATACTATATAGGCATATACCTCTGTTTAATTATAGAAAACAAAACAAATCTAGAATTTTATATTCTATCTAATAACAAATTTAATGTAATTAGGTTATAACCTTTATAAAATGTAAGAAGAAAAAAAATTCTAAATAAATTCTAAATTAATTAGACAAAAATTTAATTAATTAAAAATTTAAAAACTAAATAAATTAAAAATTATTATTTAACATACAATAATTTATAACTTAGTCTCGCGGTTTACTGCGGGTGAAATCCTAGTTGTAATGTATTTTGTTTGTGATTTCACACTGAAATTTTAAACGAAGCCATTATTAAATTAGATAGGCATAGCGAAGTAGTATAATGTTAATGAAAGATAGTAGTTTACAATGATGACTTCGTTTAAAATTATTATGCAAAAAAATGACTTTAAATATCATTGAAACAAAGGAAGTATTAATTTTGTTATATATCTTAAGTATTTCGAAATCCTATACTCTAAATCCTAAACTTTAATAAACCTACTCAATCATGGTTACTTTTTTAATGTTATTATTTTCAATAATTGAATATTGTATTTTCTCCTTTTTTTCTTTAGATATTGTAGTAGCGGTGGCCGAAGAGATTTAGTACAATAATACCTATATATATATATATATATATATTTTAAGTATAATTTGGATTCTACCATGACCGTTTTTAAAGTAAAAAAACGTCAAAAATATGTGATAATAGATGGGTTTATCTTAAGTAAAAAAACGTCAAAAATACCATGACCAATTAATTATGAAGTCTTTGATCAGATCACTGGGGGCAGGGTGAATCAGATGGGTTTGAAGTTCAAATCTCTTACACAAAAAGAAAAAGTAATACAACGACGTATATATTATTTATATAAATGGGCCAATCTTCCAATTTGAGAGTTCATTAAATATAATAAAATTCAGTCTACAAATGGATTATGTTACTTTACCTGCTAGTACTATTCAAACATGTATGTACTTTGTAACTCTGTTTTAAAAATCGTTAGGCGTTAGTCGGGCGGTCGAAGTGGGTCTAGCACCTAGCGAGAAAATCGGAGATTAATCGGAAACTAGTTTTAAGGTTATTTTATTAAATTAACAATAAAATAAAAATATATTATACTAAATATATGTATAATTCTGTTTATGTTAAAAGAAAAATATCAAATAAAATATAAAACTATAGTATTGTCTTTAAAATTATGGTAAACACATAAAACATCATTTTAAAAGAAAGTTTTATGATTTTTGTTAAAAGTTATACATTAGTTATTGTAAAACATCATAATCTCTTAATTTAAATGCCTAAATAACAAAAATATTTATGTTTAATTTTTATTTGGTTCTAAAAGAAAATTGGTATACACAAAATTAAGCGGAAAATAATCGGACTAAACATGCATAATCGGATAATCGATGCTAGGCAGGGACTAGTCATTAATCAAGATAGAGAGGATGGGTCTAACGATTTTGCAAGACGTAATCGGTGCTAGGCGGGGATTTTTAAAACATCGCTTGTAATGATGATTAAATTCTTTTTGTGTGGAGATCGAAGGGATATATACCAAAAGGAAGTGAGACCCACAAAACTAAGTAACAAACACATGCTATAAAATTGGTCGACACATTTTTACAATTGTTTTTTTTTTTTTGGTTTTGCCAACTGGATCCATGGCCAATTTCACCCCAGTTGCCTTTAAACGATCTATAACATTTCTTTCTTTATTTTTGGGTTTTACCATCAAACATTATTTATTGATCAGTTTTATTGTCGTTTTCTTTTTAAACTGAAAAAACTCTAATTTTGTTCTTTGCCATAACAGAATGAATAAAAACTCTTAATTATTCTTAGTTATTAATAATATCAGATGTTACAAAAAAACGCTAAATCTTTTTTTGACTGACATAAAATGAGTGTAATCCTTTTTCTCTTAAAAAAATATCTATAAATATATATTATTATGGGTGAATTTGCTCACTGACCAAACTAATAAAACTATAGAAGAAAATAACCATATATTTGAAAAAATTAGGAAATTAGAATTAGGGGTAGTGAAAATTACCAATTTAGTGTTGATAGGTGGTGGTTGATGGTGGTGATGGTGGCCGGCGGAGGTGGTCGGAGTAGGTGGCCGGTGGATGTGGCCGGAGTAAGTGACCGGCGGAGGTGGCCGGCGGAGTTGTCCGCCGGAGAAGATTGCCGGAGTTGGTCGTCGTCGGAGGTCACCGGAAGAGGTCACCGGAGTTGGTCACTGGAGAAGGTCACCGGAGTTGGTCGCCAGAAAAAGTTGCCGGAGATGGTGGCCAAAGGGGGTGATTGTGGTGGCTGGAGGTGGTGATTGTGGTGGCAGGGGTGGTGGTTGTGATGGTAGAGGGTGGTGATGGTGGTTGAAGTGGTAAAGGTAAAATATGTAATTAATATAGAAAATATAGAGTATATAATGTTTATATAGTTAGTATGGTTAGGTTATCCCCAACGGGGGGATTTAGAGAGGAGTTTTAGTGGAAAAGTAAAAAAATTTAAATCAAAAAGGAAGAAAAAGAAGAAGAGCTCCTCTTAATTAGTATACTCAATTTTAGATAAGAGGCGGTGACGTGTCAGCGTAAGGTTGGGCGAAAAGTTTTATTGAGAGCAATTTTTTTTTTTGGCCCGATTGTGTTGTGTTTTTTCGCTTTCTCTCTCTCTCGCTCTCTGTCGCGAATCTCTCAATTATTTTTTTTGGCCCGATTGAACTTGGACGAGATTGTATCTGAGGAGATTGAATTCGGAGTCGAATCGATCAGAGGAGATTGAATCGACTGAAATCGGAGGAGCTTGAACCTATTGATGCTAGAGCCATCAAAGAGGCTGTTTCTTGTGGCGATGATGTGTTTGGGAGCAAATCCCAGAAGTTTCTTAGGCAATTTAGAGAGAAACTGAGTGAGAGCTTGGTGATTGAAGTGTTGCTTTTGATACAAAGACCTTCTGATGTTATCAGCTTCTTCGTTTGGGCAGGTAGGCAGATTGGTTATAAGCATACTCCTCCTGTGTATACCGCTTTGGTTGACCTGATTGTACGTGATGATGACGAAAATATTCCGGAAGAACTCTTGCAACAGATTAGAGATGATGATAAGGAAGCGTTTGGGGAAGCTCTATCATTGATGGAAGTGGAGAAAGCTTGCCAGATTTTTGAAAGGATGTGTGGCAGCAAAGATGTTCCAGATGTAGATATGTACTTCAAGCAGTATGATGATGATAGCGAGAGGCCGAATGTAGTTACATATGGAGCTTTACTGGATGGTCTAATGTGATGCTTCGTCAATCTACCAGTCCTAGTGGAATTGTTAAGTTTGAGGTATAACTAAGGGAGCTGAGAATTTAATCTTGTATTGGATGTGTTTGTTGTTGCAGGGCCGATATGAAATCATTTCTCTGTCAGGTTCTTTCTTGAATTCTGAGAATAATGGTACTGTGACCAAAAGTGGTAACTTGAGTGTGTCCCTGGCTGGACAAGATGGCTGGATTGTGTTTGCAGTTCAATTGATTTTTGCTATCTGTTGTGTTTGCAGGATATGGGATTTATCCTTAGAGAAGGATGAAGAAGAAGAGGCAGAGTTCAAAGCACAGACCAAGGAGCAAGTGAACACACCTCAAGACTTGCCTCCTCAGCTTCTCTTCGTTCACCAAGTAACATTTTTACTTTAGCATCATTGCCTCGGTTTTGTTTGATCCTTGTGTTTTTCGGTAACAAGTAGGGTTTAGGGTTCTTGCTATATGATTGAGATCCTGCGGTTTTTTGATATATGTGATTGATGATTTGTGTTGTTGTGTTGTCTTAATCCGACAGGTGAGGCGCTTGCTGTGTCTCTTGATGCTTGGTGATGCAGAATGATTGATGCTGCCAGTTCTCGCTCTTTATGTATAACCATGGAGACAAGACTCTCTCTCGGATCCCAGTCTCTGCATCAAATCTCAATCAGGATTTCTCAGCGTTACTTCAAGAATCTCAGTTGAAGAAACAGTTAATGAAGCAGGAGCTCTGTGATTATGATCAGAACATATGCATGAGTGACATCACCAACAACAGTTTCCAACATCCTTGCGTCACAAAAACAGAACATTACTCGGGGGTACAAGAATCCTTTGGGATGAATGAGTTGATGCAGAAGGAGTTTTATGGGTATGATCAGAACATGTGTAGTATGGGTAACATCAATAGCAGCAGCTTTCAACATCCTTGCGTCTCAAACACAGAAGCAGTACAAGAATCTGTGAATAACTATGGGCTGGATCAGTTGATGCAGATGCAGTTTTATGGTTGTGATCAGAACATGTCTAGTATGGGTAACTCCGGGTTGATGCAGCATGAAGTTTATGGTTATGATCAGAACTTGTGTACGAGTGATATTACCGACAGAAACGTTCCAGATCCTAGTCTCTCAAACACAGTCTGAGATTTATCTGAAATCAATCAAACTGTCCAATTATGAAGCTGTCTATGCATTGCATTGGTGTCTATTTGGTAGTACGAGGACAATTAATATGTATATTGCATCAACATATAATTTTCTTTATTTGTACCTTCTTTATGAATAAGAACATTGTGTTTAGTAAGTGTTGTTCTTGGTCTATATTTTATGAAATGCAATAATTTTATAAATTTTATGAAATGTAATAATTTTATAAACATATATCTCAAATGCAATAATTTCATATTCTAATTGATTTTTTTTTTTCAAAAAAAAAAAATTAATTAAGAGACTCAAAATAAGAACCCACAATTGGGAGAAAGCTTTTAATTAACAAACCCAAAGTTCTTAATCATCTCAAACTACAAAAATATATGAATAAACAATTTAAGAGCCCCTAAAATATATCCCCCCATTGGGCTTGCCCTTAGTGGGTGAATTATAAATTTTTTTTGAGTTATACAATGCAATTCCTCTATTATACAATGCAATTTTAGCTTACAGTGATGAAGAGAAACACTGGCAACAAAAGAGTCGTAACCAGTGGATGAATGAAGGGGATCGTAACACAGGTTTTTTTCACGCTTGTACAAAGACAAGATTTGCTAAAAATTGGATTACCTCAGTTTTAGATGATCAAGGGAATACTTATCGAGGTGACAAGGAGATTGGCGAGCATGCTCAATCATTCTTCACAAATATTTTTTCTACTACGGGACATCATGTTGATCCTTCGGTTTTTGCTGATTTCACACCAATTGTCACTGATGAAATAAACGATGCTTTAACAAACACTTTCAGTGACCAAGAGATTTTTCAGGCCTTATGCACTATTGGTGATGATAGGGCACCTGGGCCAGATGGTTTAACAGCTAGATTTTACAAGAGGTGTTGGGATACAGTCGGACCTTATGTAATCTATGAAGTTAACAACTTCTTTAACACTTCTTGTATGCGACCAACCATCAATCATACAAACATTTGCATGATTCCAAAGATAGAAAACCCTCAGACACTCTCGGACTATCGACCAATAGCTTTATGCAATGTTCTGTATAAAATTATCTCAAAATGCCTGGTACAACGACTTAAACCTCATCTAAATGACATTGTTTCGGATGCACAAGCAGCTTTTATTCCTGGACGTCTCATTCAAGATAATGTGATGATAGCTCATGAAGTTATGCATTCTCTAAAGGTCCGGAAACGGGTTTCTCAAACATATATGGCAGTGAAGACTGATGTAAGCAAAGCATATGATCGTGTGGAATGGAATTTCCTAGAAACAACACTGAAGCTGTTTGGTTTCTGTGATAAGTGGATTAATTGGATCATGGCAACGGTATCTTCAGTTCACTATTCTGTATTGATCAATGGGGCTCCATTTGGTAACATTAAACCAATGAGAGGTATTAGACAAGGTGACCCTTTGTCACCCTACCTATTCATCCTCTGTTCGGACATTTTGAGCCATTTAATAAAATCGAGTGAAAAACAAGGGGATATCCGTGGAATAAGAATTGGTAATGATGCTCCCAGTATCACTCATCTCCAATTCGCTGATGATTCCCTCTTTTTCTGTCAAGCAAATACGCGAAATTGTCAAGCTCTGAAAGATGTTTTTGACATTTACGAATACTACTCTGGCCAAAAAATCAATACTTCTAAGTTGATGATAACTTTTGGTAGTCGAGTGTATGGAGCAACACAAACACGTTTAAAGGCAATCCTAGACATTCCAAATCACGGTGGTGGAGGTAAATATCTCGGCTTACCAGAGCAGTTTGGTAGGAAGAAAAAAGAAATGTTTGAATATATTGTTGACCGAGTTAAAAAACGAACCTCAAGTTGGACAGCAAAGAAACTTTCTCCTGCAGGCAAAGAAATCATGCTCAAATCAGTAGCCCTTTCTATGCCGGTATACGCCATGTCCTGTTTCAAGCTACCGGTAGGGATCACTACTGAAATTGAAACACTGTTAATGAACTATTGGTGGGAAAGGAACTCAAATAAACGGAGTATTCCATGGATTGCTTGGAAAAAACTTCAAGTTCCAAAATCAGAAGGAGGGTTGGGATTCCGAGACTTAGCTAAATTCAACGACGCTCTTTTAGCAAAACAAGCTTGGCGCCTTATTCAGTTCCCTAACTCCTTGTTTGCCCGTATCATGAAAAGCCGTTACTACAAGGACGATACACTACTAGACGCTCAACCAAGGAAGAACCAATCTTATGGCTGGTCCTCAATTTTGATAGGCTTAGACCTTTTAAAAAAAGGCATTCGCTATATTGTGGGTGATGGAAAATCGATACGTTTAGGTGTTGACAACACTATTGCTGATAATCCTCCTCGTCCGATCCAATGTTTGAATCCGCAATCTACTACAACACTTGACCATTTTATTATTAAATCGGGAAACTCACGAGCGTGGGACAATCAGAAACTTTCCACACAGGTTCCGCAGGCAGAACATACACTAATTCGAGACATCCATCTGTCTCAAACTGAAAAACAGGACAAACTTATCTGGCAATATACCTGCTCTGGTGCATATACAGTTAAATCTGGATATTGGTTCATTACACACTATCCGTTTGATCCTGGTGTGCAACCGGATATACCTCATGGCTCAGTGGAACTCAAGAATAAGATTTGGAAGTTACGGATTATACCAAAAATTAAACACTTCATATGGCGTATAGTTTCAAAGGCTTTACCAACAACAACAAGATTGAGAACAAGGGGTATGAATATTGATTCTATCTGTCAAAGATGTCACCAATCTGATGAGACAATAGAACATGCACTTTTCTTATGTCCTTTTGCCCATATGGCATGGAGACTCTCAAACACTTCTTTATTGAATCTAAATCAATTACCATCTACTGCAGAGGAAATCATTTCCCATATGATATTTCAATCATCACAAACCATTAACATTTTTGACTCACTTCTACCCTTCAATCTACTTTGGCGTATATGGAAAGCTAGGAACAATTTGGTTTTCAACAACTTTCGAGAGAGTGCATCTAAAACAGTTTTGCTCGCTAAATCTGAATGCAAGGAATGGATTAGTACTTTCGTAATTACATCACCGAGCCAGTGTCTAACCCAAAGAGTAATCAACGTCTCATGGCGACCACCGACACATCCATTTATCAAGTGTAACTTTGATGCAGGCTTTAATAATCAAACACATCAAACCATTTGTGGTTGGATATTCCGAGACCATCAAGGCGAATCTCTGACATGGGGAGCTTCTAGACTACATAATGCAGGTTCTGCCTTAGAAGCTGAAACCAAAGGACTATTAGCGGCACTACAGCAGGCTTGGTGCAAGGGCTACCAAAATATCATTTTTGAAGGAGATTGTAATGACTTAATTAAATTAGTTAATGGTCAACATTCAAATGCTTCATTGACAAACCTATTGGAAGATATTCATCTCTGGACTTCAAAACTCAAAAATGTATTTTTTACCTTCACAAAGAGAGAATGTAATACTGTAGCTCATGCTCTAGCTAAATATGGCTGTATTGACAAAATTTATTATGCTGATTCTGTATTGAAGCTACCATGGCTAGCCCAAACTCTATGTAACGATCATGTTTAATCAATATATATTTCTTTGAGAAAAAAAAAAAAAAAATATCCCCTAAAAAAATGGGTACCGTTGCAAAAACGAGTAGTGTACTTTACATTGTTCACGATGCAAATTGTTCGTCCTAGACTCCTAGTTGAGAGATCTTTGTCCTCGCGGCTCTACACTCCACGTGGCTACTACTACTTACTTTTAAAGTTGCATCTTTTATTCTTTTTATTAGATTTTGAACCCACGCTAGGCGTGGGTTTATTTGATATATTTTGGTGCAAATTATATATGATTGATAACAGTTATGTAATGTTATCTTATAGAAAAATTTAAATTACTATTAAGGCCAAACTTTTATTTCCGATATACCAAAATTTTTGAAAAAGTAAAAATCAGTTGTGCTAAAAAATTAAATCTGATCAAAAAAGTCATGGATTTAACTGGACGTCCAAGAGAGGCGGATCGTACATTCGAACTGGTGACCTTGCATATACTAAACCATTTTTTTTACGGCTAGACAAACAAAACATTTTTTTAATCATGAATTAATCTTGTTTTCTCATATTTAATTGACAACCACCATCTATGTTTTTGTGTTTTTTTCCATTGTTTTCTTATTTTTCATATTCTTTCTCGTCATTTTTATTGTCAAAATTTCATGATAATTGTCATTATTACTTTTACCATCCGATTCTTTGTTATACTCTTCTTCTTCCTCTTCCTCATCTACTTTCTCACATTCTTCCACTTAATAACTTGTTAACCCATTAAACTCTAAGACCAAAATCATTGCCTATTTTCTCATAAAATTTCATTGAACAGCATAGTCACCACATGCACTCAATTATTGATATTTTCATCTGTATACTTACTCGGTTTTAGATCTACATGTATTGAACTTCTTAAACCAAAATCTTAATAATATAAAATTACAAATTACTTGCAGAGAAAGTAATATGAACACATGTATAGCTAATAAAAAGTGTGTTCGTCATCGATCCTTTTTCTTTAAACCTAAAAAATTAATTCAAACAACATCAAATCAAGGGTCTTGCAACGTCAATCCTTCAAGCTTGCTGCTCATTCGTAGTAAGAAGCATATTAGTCTTATTTATAGTAGTTCTCAGCCATCGTCTATATATTTGATAGCCAATGTGGGACGTTGTACATACACTTATTTATAAGTTTTTTAATATAAAAATTTTACATAATTTCAAAAATGTTAAATATTGAGATATCTGATTTCGATTGGTCGTTTTAAAAATTATAATATATAAAATCCTGTAGATTTTGAAAATGTTAATCAGTGACATATTGAATCCCGATAGGTTGTTTAAAATCCTAAGTGGACGCCGTAAGGAGCTTATAGCTCCAATTTTTATTAGTATAGATAATTAAAATATCTTAAACTTTTAAAATTTTAAAATTTGGAAGCATGATAAATCAAGTTTCCTGCTCATTCATAGTTGAAAGCATATTAGTCTTATTTATAATTGTTCTCAGCCATTGTCTAAAACATTTCTAGCCATGTGGGACGTTGTACATTCACTTATTTATAAGAATTTTTATATAAAAATTTTACATAATTTCAAAAATGTTAAATATTGAGATGTCTGATCCCGATTGGTTATTAAAAAAATTCTGAATAATTATAATTTTAAACTTTTAAAATTTTAAAATTTGGAAGCATGATAAATCAAGTTTCCTGCTCATTCATAGTTGAAAGCATATTAGTCTTATTTATAATTGTTCTCAGCCATTGTCTAAAACATTTCTAGCCATGTGGGACGTTGTACATTCACTTATTTATAAGTATGTTTATATAAAAATTTTACATAATTTCAAAAATATTTAATATTAAGATGTCTGATCCTGATTGGTTTTAAAAAAAATCTGAATATACAAAATCCTAGAAATTTTTTAAAAAATGTTAATTAACGACATGTCTAATCCCTATTAGTTGTTTTAAATCCCATGTGGACGCCTTAATGAGCTTACAGCTCCTACTTTTTAAAAATTATAATATTTAAAAACTTTTTAAAAGTTAAGAACTTTTAAAAGTTTCAATATTTATAATATTTAAACTTTTAAAAATTTTAAAAATTATAATATTTTTTTGAAACTTTTTAAAGTTTTAGTTTGATCAAATAAAAAACCGGATCCAACCGAATAATTTTTAAACTTGGACGCTTGATAAATCAAGCTTTCCTGCTCATTCGTTATTGGAAACATATTGATCTTATTTATACTGGTTCTGAACCATTGTCTAAAACTTTTCTAGCTGATGTGGGATATTGTGCATAGTTCTTTTATTTCCATAAATTTAAAATTTTCCTTTTTCTAAAAAATTCTAGAAATTTAAAAAAATGTTAATGAATGACATGTCAAATCTTTATAGGTTGTTTTAAAGTAATGCTTAATATAGAAAATTTTAGAAATTTAAAAAAATGTTAATGAGTGATATGTCTTATTACAATTGGAGGTTTTAAATCCTAGTTGGACAGTCTTAGAAGCTTGTAGCTTCTACTTTTTATTAGTATAGATTATTATTACTGAAATTGTAAATTCTGTAGAAAAACCAAATGTTTTGTTGCATTAGCATATAGATATATTATAATTTATTTAAATCGAATTCTTGTTATTATAATTTAAAATGAAGTGGCACTAATTAAAAAAACGCTAATTTCTTATCAAGAAGGGCATAAGAATGGAGTTTAATATAAGATTTCGTAAGTTTCTGTTCTTCAGTTTCTCTGACAAGTTAACTGGAAAAACAAATGATGAATTATAGTTTTAATTAATATATCAGTTTTGTAAAAATAATAATTAATACTAATTAATTTTTATATTAACATATCAGCTTTGTCCCAAAAAAGTGCACAAGTTGACATGACATCTCCTTTATATTTCTGTAAACCTTTTTCATATATTTTAATTACTGTTTGCTCTTCATAAATTATCATTATCATTTTAATCTATGTAATAGCAAACCCCCAACTGCATGTACGAAGAGTAACATTTTGCAATTGTCAACATTACTACAAATCTATAGATGTATTTAGAATTCGTCTATGAGGAAGTTTTATATTTCATTCAATAAATTGGTTGGAAAATTTTATAGTCAAAGAAAAACCATTAATAGCTGGAGATTTACACTACATTGTGAATACATATGTTTCTTAATTTAAAAACAACTAGGATATATCCCGTGCTTAAAGCACAAGTCAACATTTTAAAAAAGTTTATAATATAATAATAAAAATTATTGTTTTATTTTTTAAAAATTATTTTGTTTGAGATAATATTTATTTTTTATTGTTATGTAAATATATTAGTCTATTTNATTTTTGACGTATTATTACAGTTTTATATTGTTTATTTGTTGTATTTGCATCATATTTTGTGAAATATAAAATAGTAATTTTAATATTATAATTATGAGTAAATAAAAATTATTAATTTATCATCTATATAAATTTAGTTTTACCAACCCGCCAATGTGAAAATTAAAACACACATTCTCATACATTGAGTAATATATCTTCGTTTAAAAAAATTCAAATCACAACATATGCAGAAAATAATATGCATTTATTAAGGGAAATTACCTAGAATATTACATAAAAGTAGGTTTATTACTAGAATAACACGTTGAGATTTTCGACTTACTCAAATAACACATAAAAGTTTGCAAATTACTTCTATACCTGAGTTGTGTGTTTTATTACGTTTTATGCCATTTATAATTAAATTTGGTTGAAAAAAAAATTGAGATTTTATGCTTTTGATCTTGAGAGCTGAAACACAACAAACTTGAATGATCGATTTGTGTTTTTTTGGATTCTCTTAAATTTGGGTGGGCAAAAACATCATATTGATTCCTTCTAATTTGATTCACTTTCTCTCTCGAGAACAAAGTTTTAGATCTAGTTTTTATTTTGTCTGAGTTATCGGAGAAGATATTATCGGTGAGTTCGAGAATCGGTGAGTTCACCGGAGAAGAAATTATCGGTGAGTTCGATAATCGTAACTAGCGGTAGATTGAAAAGCCCCGCTGGTACAGTTCCGTTGAGAAGATTCTTGACGATTCTAATTTTGTTTAAGGACTTGTATTTACCAAGCTCTTCTGGGATTGGACCGAAGAAGAAGTTGTTAGAGAGTATCAACATCTCTAGCTTCTAGCCTCTGCATAAATCCATGGGGATAAGTCCGGTGAGGTGGTTGTAAGAGACATCAAGCTTTTTCAGATTCCCGTTCCGGCCAAGATTCGTCTCTGTTCTTGAACTGCTCAAGTCTTCTGCTATTGACCGTACGTTATCTCTCTCTTCAAATCCCAAATTTGGAGTTTTTTTCTTTTCCTTGGCTGCCAATTTCTAAATTTTGATGGAATTTGATAAGCTATTCAACATTTTGCCGCTTGGATTCGAATAGTTTACTCGTATACTTTGATGTAAAAGCAATCATCTTTACGATATATTGATCTACTAGCTGATCTCCTTAATTACTCTTGATTTTGATTTTTTTGGAGGAGATTGAATTGTATACTTCTTTGAAGCTAAAAAGTGTCAGTTTTTACTGAACTCCGATTGTTTTCATGGTTTTCAGGATACACAAAGGAAAGAAGTAGTATTGTGGTGATTGGGCTTAGTATTCACACAGCTCCTGTTGAGATGCGTGAGAAGCTTGCTATTCCTGAAGCTGAATGGCCACGAGCTATCGCTGAGTTATGCGGTTTGAATCATATCGAAGAAGCTGCTGTTCTCAGTACTTGCAACCGCATAGAGATTTATGTCTTGGCTCTCTCTCAGCAGCGTGGTGTCAAAGAAGTTACTGAGTGGATGTCTAAGGTCTTTGCCTTTTATTACAATGCTTAAATCTCACTCGGTCATTAAGAATGCACTTTTCATTATCTGTGACAACAACCCCCATCTGATGATTTCTCTGTCATATGTTCTCATCACTATATTACAATCTCAATAGCAAATGCTGACGTTTGTTATGTTTTTTGCAAGACGAGTGGGATCCCAGTTTCGGATATAACAAGGACGTCACACAACATATATTCAAAGTCTCAGCTGGTTTGGACTCTCTTGTACTAGGAGAAGGTCTGAGACTTGCACAGGTTAACCAAGTTGTTAAAATAGGTTGCTCTTGCACAAATGGAATACCAATTACCACGATTAACTAGAATGTGGACTCACCTTGATAAACGTATCTTGCGTACTCAAGTAAGTAAAATATATACTTCTGCAGTTCTAAGTCTCTTTTGCCTCTGCTCCTTGTGTCATTTGTCAAAAATGGTGTGTGGCATGGTTTGTGATGAGTTGATTTCTTAGGTTCTATCTTTGTTTAGGTTTTTCTGTATTGGTCCATTAAGATAAAAGTGTATTTCTCTGAAATTTCAGATGGAGACGGTCGTGTTTCCGGTAATGATGCTACTAAGTTCTTCGCGATGTCAAAGCTTTCTCGCCAGGAACTCAAACAGGTATATTATTACTCATTCGATTAGTTTTCTTAAGATTTCATGAATCGAAAACACTTGTGAGAATATGAATTGGATTCGAAGCGACAGGGATTTCTGGGTTTGGTGGAGTTCATCATTGCGATGAAGGTATGATGATTGTGTGAGATTTATATATCTTACTGAGTCAATTTGAAGTCTAAATTTCTTAATTATTTGACTATTTTGTTGCTCTCAGCTCGTCTCATTGGCACAGGAAGGACATGAAATTACTTCAGATCTTCTCAAAGGCTCAAGTAAGTGGCCAGTTACATCTTGAAAATTTCTGATTAAAGAGGTTCTGATGGTTGAATACAGTATAGTCTTATTAGATATTGCAATTAGGTTGGATTTTTAATCAGAAATTGACTAATCTGAATCTTTTTTTTTTTTTTGGTTCTAGTTGACATGGAGAGTGTGGATTTTTCAGTGTTGGAAGGACTGGAAAACGTTGTATCTGTGAGACTCCTTGTTTTTAAGATCTTTTCAGGATTGCTTTTCCTAATCTAAGAATTTGTCTTAACTGTTTTACTTACAAAAGCAGAAAGCGTCAAAAACAAATGTGGATATTGAAGACAATGGTTAATTAGCATTCTATGTTTTGTTTCATTCATTATGATATTTTTTTATTTTGTAAAAAATGTTGATTTTCTGGCTAAACTTGCAGTAGTTACTCAGCCACAAGTCACGGCAAAAGCTCACAAGGCCATTCTAGAGCTTTGGAGGCCAAAGCCCACCGAATTAACTATCTTCCTTACGAAAGGGGTCGACTCGACTTCTATTAAGGTTCCTCCCACAGCATATCCTTTGACTGGAAGTAGTGATCCTTGCTATATAGAAGCTTACCATTTAGCAGATACAAATGATGGAAGGGTCACTTTGCACTTAAAGGTTGGTATCTATTCTAGTGTGTCATCCTGCATTTTTACTTGATTATAGTTTAGTTAGTAGAGTTTAGCGTTTCAACATATTCTTATGCTTTATGTTACCTTTCAGATAATTAATTTGACGGAACTTGAACTCAATTGTGTGGATATACGGGTTGGATTGTCTGGTGCCCTATACTTCATGGATGGTTCTCCTCAAGCAGTGCGGCAGCTGCGTAATCTTGTCTCACAGGTTGGATTTTAGTATTCATTGCTTATATATTTCCATCTCATTACAGTTCTCTAATATCTAAGGTTTTGCCAGTTTTAAAACAATTTATGTTCTTACAGATCAATCGGTTTAGCTGTCTTATCAACCACTCTGTGCTTTACTCTTGTAGGATCCTGTACAATGCAGTGTCACCGTTGGTGTGTCCCAATTTGAAAGATGTGATTTCTGGGCTCAAGTCCTTTACTATCCATTCTGTGGTGCTAGAGGAGATTATGACGGTGACTACCTAGAGGAGGATCCACAGATTATGAAGCAGAAGAGAGGTTCAAAAGCAGAACTCGGAGAGCCTGTGATCGTAAGATGTCAGCCTTACAAGATTCCACTGACTGAGCTTCTTCTCCCGCACAAAATCTCACCGATCGAGTTCTTTCGTTTGTGGCCTAGCTTGCCAGCTGTTGCAGAGTAAACTGGCACATATATGTATGAAGGAAGCGGCTTCATGGCAACAGCTGCACAACAGTATGGTGCTTCACCATTTTTAAGCGGACTCAAATCATTGTCATGCCATTTCACAGAGTCTGTTCCCACACCATACGCACAGTTGCTGGCTTTCAGGTGATTCATTAGTTTCAGCATGGTCTTATTATCCTTCATGTCCCTTAACTGGATTGATGGTCTAATAAACGCTAACGTGATGTCACTACAACTTTGTTACGCTGCAAAAACGTGGCATGGAGGTTTTGTGGGCATGATGATCTTCGGGGCTAGTGAAGTGAGCAGAAACATGGATCTGGGTGACGAGACAACCACCATGATGTGCAAGTTCGTGGTTAGAGCCTCAAAAGCATCAATCACAAAGCAAATAGAGTCGGATCTCCAGGGATGGTGTGATGATCTAACTGACGGGGGCGTTGAGTACATGCCGGAGGACAAAGTGAAGGCAACCGCGGCCGAGAAGCTGAAGATCTCCATGGAGAGGATAACTTTGTTGATGGCTGCTCAGCCGAAGAAGACTCCGAAGACAGAGGAGGAATCAGAAAACGAAGAAGAAGAAGAAGAAGAAGACGATGATGAAGACGAACAAGAGAAAAAGGAGAAAGAGGAGGGGAAGGACAAAGAAGAGAAGAAGAAAAAAGAGAAGGAAAAAGGAACACTGTCTAAGCTGACAGCAGAAGAAACAGAGCACATGGCAATTCAGGCTGCAGTGCTCCAAGAGTGGCACATCTTGTGTAAAGATAGAAAATATACAAAAGTTAACTGAGAGAGATTACTGTTAAGAGATGATGAAGAAGAGGATTGGTGTGTGAGTGTGTATTTATAGGTGCGGCAACGTTTTGTTGTGTGTCCGTCCGTTAATTTGAATAATTGGGATAATGATGTGACGTTTTTTTTGACTTGTTAATGATACTATATATGGATTTCGTGATTTTTGCTTCTCAGTTTATATATGTATCTGAAAATGACACAAATCAAAGAATAGTTTATTGTTGTGTCTTCTTACACTCGTTTGGTATCGTTCAGTCTTTGTCCCGACCCATCCACAGATTATTATTAGTCTGTAACGATCATCTTCTTCCTTTTTCTTTTTGGGAGAGTTACTATAATATTACTAGAAAAAAAAAGAGTTGTAACAAGATGGAGGAACTGACATTTGTTTGGTTGTAATTAATAGAATTTTTGGGTGAATGTGAGGTTTTATGTACAACTAGATCCACTTAGGTACAACTGAGAAAATTTCAGTATAACTTGAACTACTTGGTGCAACTGTACTAGAGCTAATAAATAAGTTTAAATATAGATCATGTGAAAACGGAAAAAATATATTTTTGGCGGCGAATATTCATTTAAAATCATCACACGTGTGGTAAAATGAACCAAAGACAACAGGATATTAGTAAAAAATTATTTGGTATACACATAATTATACATAGTTGTCCAGTTGTACTCTCATATTCATAGTTGAACTTTTGCATTTCTTCCGTAATTCCAGTTGGACTATAATATAAATTATTAATTAGCAGTTGGCCACAAGATTTATCACTATTAATTAGCATATACAAGAATTTCATAACACAATGTTCATAAGAACTTCGGTCTAACCTCTTTTGCTTCATTTGAGGTGATCACTTACTAAGTCTTCCTTATACTTTAAAGAGTGTTTTATGTGAAAACGATAGTATATATTAGAAAGTGATAAATTCTTGTATTGTTGATTAAACATAGTTCTTTAATAGTTCAATATGTTTTAGAAATTCTTATAAACCTTAATTATCATTTCCATATTTTAAATATAAATGCAAATCTAAATATATATTTAGTTGTACCTAGTTGAACTGAGTATTATATATTTATGTTATCTAAATATTACCCTCTATAGTTAAAATGTAATTTTGTATGGTTATTGATCATTACCTCTCGAAAATATGATAAATAAACAATTACGAATTACATAGGTTGTTCTAGTAACATCTCTTACTTTTTCTAGTAACATCTCTTACTTGTTCCATTTCCGGTGAACAACAACGACAATATTAGCTAGGGTTATAGAATAAGATATGTTGAAGATGACTACAAAATTACAATAATATTGTTCATTAAAACGGATTTATGGACCTACACTAAGCAAAAGAACGTTATGTACGTACTCTAATCTCAAGAACATTATGTACGTATGCGTTCATATGTACGTACACGTTTATATGTACGTACACGTTCGATTTTAGGTTTAATGAACCCGAAATTACCAGAATATCCTCGTCTTCTACCTCTAACATACGACTGAAAACCCTAATTTTCCCTGCCTCACTTTATTTTTTCACGACTTATGTCTATTTTTTTGGTTTCACTTGTGGGTTTTTTACTCAACTATTATAGATTTTCATCTCAACATCTGATTTCTAAATTAAAAACCTATAAAAAGTGAGTTATATAGATTTTCGAACAGATATCTAGCTCTTCCATGGATGAACCCAGAGGAAAGATTAACGAAACAGAGTAGGAAAAAGACGTTTGCTCCGGCCGACAAACAGAATACGATTGATGAATCTGCTACAAACGTTATTACATGAACACCATAGATCGGAAGAACAGCAAACGTGTTTAGATCTACCTCCAATAAGTCTATCGCAACGCTAGACTGTCTTTGACAGCTCAAACAAATTCGTGTTATTCTGGTAAGACTTTACAGCTGTCAAAAATGCTTACTAAATCTACCACGGACAAGAAACCTACCATCACACTCCGAAAACTATTTCAAAAAAACAAACAAGTATACCAAAAATATCTGAAACGAGAGAAGGCTGTCGAATAAATCTGTCGCAACAGGCCATTAGTCTACCATAAATATCTTTTGGGTCATATTGACTGTTGAAGGTGTACATCAGATATTTTTGGTACACTTAGTTTTTGATACACATATACGTCCACCGATAAGTGTACCAACACTACAACTAAGTGTACCATCTACGTCGACGGCAAAGTGTACCAGCACTACAACTAAGTGTACCAAAAATATCTGACGTACACCTTTAATCAGTCCACGTGTATAAATCTACCATCAAAGGATCGGTAGACTTAATCCCAACTTCCAATTTTTTTTTTTTTTTCTAATGGCATTAACCCTAATTACGTTTTTTCCCAACACTAGTTTCAGGGGTAGTATAGGTACAATAGGTTAGTCTAGTAATAACAAACAATTGTATGTTACTTTTGTAATAAGGAAGCTTTTATTTAATATTCTAGTAACTCACCCTTTTATTAATTATAAGTATTATATGAAAGTTCTAAACAGTTTGTAAATAAAATAAAAATAAAGATGATAGGAGAATCATAATTTGAAATCTTAACAAAATCTGAATGAATTAAGTTATTTAAAATAATTGTATTGTATACTTGGATATAAAATCTTAGTTTTTTAAATTCTGATTGGTTTATATATATATATATATATATATATATATTTTTAAATAATTAGTAATTTCGTCTATAATTTATTAGAGAGAGAAAATATTTTTTTAGATTTTTTAGATTTTTTAATATTTGATATGTGAGTGTTTTTTTATTTTTAATTTAATTATATTTATTTAAATTAGTTAATTAAGCTTAATTAATTTTTTCTAATAGTAATTGAATGTAATTTTTTACACATTTTAAAGTTAGTTTCATATTTGTACTTCTCAATTAATATAGTAGGATTACGAAGTATACAAATCCAGGACTTAAGTTGCTGTTTAAACCTTATTTTGTTCACCGGATGGAGACAACCATGAAAAACGGTTAAACTAATTGTAAACCATGGTTTTCATGCTTTTGCTAAAGAGAGTCAAACGAAACATAATACTAGTGTTGGGTCTTTAATTATAGTAGTCAATAGTATTATTATTATAGTAGTCACGTTTGCATTCACGTTTTTGATATGAATCATATGATATCCATGCCAATTTGTGCTTTCCTTCAGTATATGAATTTAGTTTTTTTTTATTCAGTAAGTAAATTAGTTGAAGCGACGCTAAGTTTGGTTTGGTTCATGATGTGGTACATTTGGATTTTTTTTTTTTTGTCAACCAAACATTAATTTAAAACAAAACTCTAAGATTGGTTGCCCAAACTGGAGGAAACGAGTTTACAAAAGTAATTGCGGAATGTAAAGATCTTGATGATCGAGCAAGGCAGTCTGCCCGAACATTGGTCGTGCGCGGGATCTTCGTTAGCTGGAAGGAAGGATAGGAAGAGCGAAGCAGGTTGAACTCATCCAATAAATTGGAGAAAGCTGGCCAATCATCCGGGCATTGCACCATTGACACTAATTCGGCACAATCTGACTCGAAGGACTGACAATCAATACCTGACTCCGAAAGGGAGGCCATCGCCCATAACAACGCCTGCAACTCCGAATGTAAGGGTGAAGGACCGCGCCGCTGACTTTGTGCTCCTAATAAAAGCGTTCTATCCTCACTATTGCAAAACCACCAACCTAAACCCTCTAAAGGGTCTGATGCCTTCCAAGATCCATCAACCTGACACCGAGGTACCGAAACCGGGATCTCTAAAGGTAAAGAATCCTGAGGGGCCGCATTGAAAGATCTGGCCTCCTCCCATAACAACATATCAACCTGGGCCTGATTAATAACCTCAACCGGCTCAGCCTCACAATCCTGAAAAACTTTTTTATTTCTATCCTTCTAAATTGACCAAACTACCCATGTAAATTTCAATCTTAAATCCGAATCAATCGGCGCCTGCCAAAACAGGAAATCTAAATTCAAATAAATAGAGCCATAGGGGAAACCCTCGCTGTCCGGGGCTAGGGGGAACAAGTCCCAAATGTGACGTGATCGGAAACACTCAAAGAGTGCATGATTAATAGTCTCCGCCTCCAAACCACATCTAATACAGAGAGTAGCACACCGGACCCCCGGTGGGCCAAACATTCCATCACAGGAACATAGCCGGAGGCCAGTTGCCAAAAAAAATGCTGGATCTTCGGGGGAACCTTAAGTTCCCAAGCCTGAGCCTTAAGAGCCGTGCACGTCGGTCCGTACTCCTCCTCCTTAATTAATTCACGTGTAATCGGTAGCCAGATTTGACCGAATACCGTCCTGATCGAGAATAATGCCAAATTAATTTATCTGGTTTACCAGATTTACTTATTTCCATCGAAAGTATGATCTGAATATCCCCGGGATCCATGTATTCTTCTAGAATTGGCAGATGCCACTCCTTCGTGAAAGGATTAATCAGATGGTTGACCATAAGGTTTGGATGTAAAAAGCGTCCTCGACCATTAGCCGGTCTCGGCTGGATATCCAGTATCCACGGATCTCGCCACACCGATACGTTACAACCCGACCCTATCGCCCATCGTGCTCCCTGTTCCACTAACCCCTTAGTTGAGAAAATACTCCTCCAAGAAAACGAGGGGGAATACGGCTTCTTAGCCTGAAGGGGATGTTTATTTCGAAAATATCTACCTCGCATGACCCGCGCCATCAGGGATGATGGATAATGAATTAACCGCCAATATTGTTTAGCCAACATTGTGTCATTGAATTGTTCCAGAGCCCGGAAACCCAAACCGCCTTCACCTTTATCCTTACATAACTTGTCCCAAGTGACCCAATGTAAACTTCTCTCCTTATCATTAGATTTCCACCAAAACTTTGAGATGGCACCAGTTAATTTAGACGTTAGGTCTGTTGGCAATTTGTAACAAGACATAACATGGGTGGGGAGTGCCAACGCCACCGATTTAATCATAACTTCCTTTCCACCTTTCGATAAATGCTTTGCAGACCAACTATTCACACGATCATCCAATCGCTCATTAACGTAATTAAAAACCTTGTTTCTCGATCCCTGTAGATTTTCAGGAATACCCTAATACGAACCCATACCACCTTCCTTGGAAATGCCCATAACAGATTGTAATTGAGCCCTAAGCTCTGGGAGTACTTTTTTGCCAAACATAATGGATGACTTATCCAAATTAACCTCCTGTCCCGAAGTTTTTGTTTGGATTTTAATTCTGTATAAATATATATGTATTATAAACAAAAATATATATTTCTAATAAAATATTCGTTTTAATATATTTATATATCTACTGAATATAGAGAACTTGTGTTTAACGGAAATCAAATTATTTTGACTTTTTTAATTGTGAAAATAACAGAAAACATATTTGAAAAGAAATTCAAAAATAAAGGATTGTATTTATACTAGTATTTTTGCAGCAACTTTTGACAAAAATTTCATTTTGGAAACAATTAGCATTCAATGCATTAACTTTAATATTAGTTACCAAATATTACAAAATTAATTATAGGTAAGATTTTTAAAAATAAGGAAATCTTTCTACCTCATTCAAACATAAATATATGATTCTCTTTCATTTTTATTTGAATTTATATTTAAATTATCTTGAATTATTCTATAATACATCTATACATACATTTTTGGAGATATTTAGCAAATAAATCCTGAAGTTAGAACCTATTTACAAGCATGTCATTGTCATTAAATAATTAATTTAATAAACAAATTAATTTTATCTATATTTGATTTTTTTTATAGAAACTAAGTGTTTAAAAGGTAACAAACATAATTGCAAATGTATACAGATTTTATTTCTTTATTTTTTAAGAAGGTGAATGATTTGATAAAAAGTGACTTTTAGCCTTACATACTATATTTTACTTTAATGGGTTTCATATGATGAGTTTTTGTAGATTAAAAAAATCTTTGAACATGTTGCGTGATCCGCCTAGCATGACGGGTTTGGACTATAGAACCAACACTAAAACTATTAGTTTATTTCATATACTATAGATTTGTAGTCATAGTTTGAAAAATTAACTTATAGATTATTTAGTATATGAATTACAAAATATTACACATACTACAACACATTCTAAATATTTCAAAAAAAAAAAAAAATTGTATACACATAAAAATATACACTAACATACAATATATGCATATACCTCTGTTTAATTATAGAAAACAAAACTAAGTATTTTAAAATTTTATATTCTATCTAATAACAAATTTAATGTAATTAGGTTCTAAAATGTATAAAATGTAAGAAGAAGAAAAAACATTCTAAACAAACTTATAAATTAATTAGATAAAATTTCATTAATTTGGGATTTAAAATCTAAATAAATTAAATTTATTATTTAAAGTACAATAATTTATAATTTAGCCCTGCGATGTACCGCGGGTGAAAACCTAGTTTAGTTAATAAAAATTGTGATTTTTTCCTACATATGATGTAATACAAAAATTTAAAAACGGATATTTATTACTCAATAGATGAATAAAAAAATACGGGAACAATATCCCACATCGTCTAAAAAAATTAGGCAATGGTTCAGAGTCATACTATAAAAGAGACCAAAATGATTCTGAATACAAATGAGTAGAAAACTTGATTTATCAGGCATTCAAACTTTAAAAACTTTTATTTGGTTTATTCCGGTTATTTATTTTAAAATTTTTTAAAAGTTAAATATGATAAATATTTAAAACTTTTAAAAAGTTAAATATGATAAATATTATACTGTAGATACATAATAAATATTAAAAATTAAGATGATATAGTGTGAGTTAAAATATCTCGGGACGGGCTTATATAGCAGAACGAGTTTTATTGATATTTATATAAATTAAAAAATATCATTAATTCGGTGTTATACGGGTAAAACATCATTACATTATTTTGTTAACAATGTCGGTATCAGAGAATAGACATATCTAATTAAATTGATTAAATAAATATTATGTAAAAAATAAATTATATTGAGGTATTATATGGTTTAAACCATAAAATTAAAAATTATTATATAATTATAACATATTTAACCAACAAATACAACTTATAATTTAAATATTTTAGTTATGAATAATTTTGTCCCGTGGTGTACCGCAGGTCCTAATCTAGTTGGTAAATATAAATGAAACAAAATTTGTTCCAAATGGTCGTTATAAAAGTGTATAGTCAAACAGCCATCAATATTGTCTATCATATCTTGATTTTTTGTTTTTTTTGTTTATCATATAAAAATTTCTCAAAGATTCAAAAGACCTTAAAACAACAATATGAAACAATAGAAAAACCTAGATTGATACAACATCTTCTTCATACATGGTCCACCAGTAACTACATAGGGTAAGTAATTGATTTTTGGTTTTTTTTTTCCATTTTATGTCACAAATCAATTGTATCCAAAAGAAAATGGATACATTTGTTAGTTTCCTATTAATGTATTAACCAAAAAATTCCAGAAATTAGTATATTAAATATACAGAAATGTATACATGAAAAAGTAACTTAGATTCTTTTTCTTGAGTCCTTGTTCCGGAAATGCTTGGAGGGCCTAAAAGAAGTGAGTCCTTGTTTAAACCTTTCAAGGAAATGCTTGAGGTGTGTGGGATGCATGGTTGAAATGTCCAGTTCCGGAAATACTTTCACTTGGGCTGGTAGGAAATATGATCTATGGATACAGAGTAGATTGGATAGAGCGTTTGGCAACAAAGAGTGGTTTTAAAAGTTTCCGGCTTCCAATCAACATTTCATGGAAATGAGAGGGTCTGACCATCGACTTGTTTTGGTGAATCTGATGGCGTCTCAAGATTCTTATAGAGGTCAATTCCGGTTTGATAAAGGATTTTTACATAAGCCAAGAGTTGAAGAGACGATTTTACAATCATGGAGCTCAGGGGCAGTGGAAGGAAATCTGAATGTCTCAAAACGGCTTAGAGTGTGTAGAAGAGCTCTCAGCAGTTGGAAACAGGAGAATAATATGAATGCAAAAGATAACATTCATAAGACTGAAAGAGCTCTAGAAGTGGAACAATCAACGCTATCTCCGAGATTCCATGAAATATTTTTCCTTAAAAAGGAATTGGCTAAGACGTATTGGGAAGAGGAAGTCTATTGGAGTCAGAGAAGTAGGGAGAAGTGGATGCATTGTGGAGATAGAAACTCCAAGTTTTTTCAGAATTTTGTAAAAAAACAATAGAGCAAAAAAACGCATTGAAAAAAGCTTCTGGATATCAATGGTAATGAACAGTTCTCTGAAGGAGCTAAAGGAGAAGTGGCTTTGGCTTATTTTAATGAGCTTTTCAAATCTTCCAATCCAACCAGTTTCGACCAATGGTTTGAGGACTTTCCATCAAAAAATCTGCGCATATGAATGATTGCTTGATAAGAGAGGTTTCATCTGAAGAAATTAGAGAAGATGTGTTCTCTATTAAACCGGGCAGTGCTCCAGGACCAGGTGGAATGTCGGGTTTATATTTCCAACATTACTGGGAAATTGTGGGTGATCAGGTGATTCTAGAGGTGAAAAAGGTTTTTGATTCAGGTGTTATGCCGGTGGAGTGGAATTACACACACTTGTGTCTTCTGCCAAAGGTTATCCATCCGGTTGTGATGTCTGACTTACGACCGATCAGCCTTTGTTCGGTCTTATATAAGATAGTGTCAAAGGTGCTGGTTAAGAGATTGAAGCCTTTTTTGGATCAGATTGTTTCAGAAAATCAAACAGCCTTTGTTCCTGGTAGGCTAATTTCTAACAAATACTGGTTGCGCATGAAGTTTTTCATAGCCTTCATACTAAAGACAAGTTCGCAAAGGAATTCATGGCGGTGAAAACGGATATGTCCAAAGCGTATGATCGTGTAGAATGGAGTTATCTTCAAACTCTTCTTTTGGCTTTAGGTTTTCATCATAAATGGATTGAATGGATGATGATGTGTGTCTCCTCTGTTACTTATGCGGTTCTCATCAACGATAATCCTTTTGGCATGATCATTCCACAAAGAGGTTTGCATCAAGGAGATCCTTTGTCTCTTTTTCTCTTTGTCATGTGTACTGAAGGTTTGACGCACTTACTGAATAAAGCACAATCCTTGGATTTTCTTGATGGAATGCAGTTTTCAGATCGGGGACCAAACATTCACCACCTCCTATTCGCAGATGATAGCTTATTCATTTGTAAGGCTAATAAGGAGCAAGCTCTGGTTCTGTATAATATCCTTAAAGTCTATGGGAAGGCCACGGGTCAGACAATAAACCTAAACAAGTCTTCAATCTCCTTTGGTTCTAAAGTGAGAGAGTCTGATAAGCTGGAGGTTAAAGCAACACTTGAAATTGTGAATGAAGGAGGGGCAGGGGTCTATTTAGGTTTACCTGAATGTTTCAGTGGATCTAAGGTAGAGATGTTGGATTATATCAAAAGCAGCCTCAAGAGCAAAACATCATCGTGGTTCTCAAGATCGCTCTCGCAAGGAGGAAAAGAAATCATGCTCAAAGCGGTGGTTTTGGCAATGCCGGTTTTTGCCATGTCATGTTTCAAACTTCCTAAAACTACTTGTAGTAATTTGGCAAGTGCAATGGCTGATTTTTGGTGGAATTCTACTGAACACATAAGAAAGATTCATTGGGTGAGTTGGGAGAAGATGTGCTTACCAAAGGATCATGGTGGTCTTGGTTTCAGGGATATAGGAATTTTTAATCAAGCTCTTTTAGCAAAACAGGCTAGGAGGTTGATTCAATTCCCAAACTGTTTTTTCTCCAGAGTTATCAAGAGTAGATATTATCCTGAAACTGACTTTCTTAATGCGGTGCTGGGTTCAAGACCATCCTTCGGTTGGAGGAGCATTCCTCATGGCAGAGATCTGTTGAAACAGGGGTTAGTGAAGAGAGTGGGTAATGGCAAAAGCATTAGAGTGTGGATGGATCCTTGGTTGGATGATAATGGTATGCGAGTGCTAAAAACCCCATAATAAACATTGATTTGTTGGTTAGTGATCTCATTGTTCCAACTAGAAAGGATTGGGATATCGATAAATTAGAGGATCAGTTTTATCCGGAGGATGTGGTGCTGATAAAAGAACATAAACCGGTGGTGGCCATGGAGGAGTTCTGGGTTTGGAAGCATAACCAGAGTGGGGCTTACTCAGTGAAGTCAGGGTATTGGCTAGCAACTCAGATTAATATGAGACCACTATTAGTAGAAGCTTCAATCCAACCGTCGTCAAATGAGCTTAAGATTCAGGTTTGGAAACTTAAAACTGAACCCAAAATCAAAGTTTTTTTTGTGGAAAATCCTGAGTGGGGCGATTCCGGTTATGGAGCTACTATCTTGTAGAGGAATGAAGGTGGATATTCGTTGCCAAACGTGTGGTTTTGAAGGGGAGTCCATTCACCATGTTCTATTTGGTTGTTCTCTTTCGAGACAAATTTGGGCCTTGTCGGACTTTCCTGCGCCTGAGTTTGGTATGGATCAAGGTTTGATTTTCTCTAATATCTATTACCTCTTGATTAATAGAGACAATAGACGTTGGCCGTTTGAAGTTAGAAGAAGCTTTCCTTGGATTATTTGGAGAATCTGGAAGAACAGGAACCTATTCTTTTTTTTTGAATTACTAAGAGGTTCTCTCCTTTGGAAACTATGCAGAAAGTAAAGAAAGATGTGGAGGATTTGTGTCAGCTCAGGTGGTTGAAGGAGAAATGATACCTACACCTGCAGTAGGGGGATCAAACTCTCGTTCCCCGATGGTCTCTGCAACTGCTACGTGGAAACCTCCGCAAAAAGACTGGGTTAAATGTAATATTGGCTTTTCTTGTTCAAAAAAGAAGCCTCTGGTTGGAGCAGCTTGGGTGTTAAGAGATGAGAAAGGGTTGGTCCTGTTCCATAGTAGGAGATCCTTCTCTAATATCAAAAGCAGTTTGGAAGCTCAGGCGGTTTCTATTGTGTGGGCGGTTGAGAGTATGAGAAGTCACAATTTGAACAAAGTTGTGTTTGCAGTGGATGATATCTTTATGGTTGGAATTATCAACAGGCCGCAAGCTTGGCCTTCTTTCAGATTTCAATCATCAGAAGTTCTGGGGGTTTTGGCACTTATGGTCGACTGGATGTTGGTGTTTGAAGGGGTTGCAGCAAATAGTAGAGCTAATCTCATTGCTCAAAGTGCTTTAAGTCAAGGTCTGGTACAATCCTATGTGGCGACGGGGTTTTTGGTTTGGCTAGAAGATCTCTTTTCTGATGAGAAAGTTTTTCCTCTTTTTGAAGTTTTTGATTCTGCAAGTGATATCCGCTCTTTAAAGGAGTAATTCTTTTTGTAAAGTCCCTGTTCATATGGTATATCTTCAGGGTAGATCAGTTAGGTGGGCCTATTTGTTTGGGGTGCCCTTTAGATCGATCGTTATGTAACCTCATCATCATCAGAGAGCTCTTCACGAGAGAACTCTTTCTCTTTTCCCATTAAAGATCTTCTTCATTCACAGTCATGAGTAACCACCCATCAACAACAACCACCACCGATTGAGAGAACCAAGAATCTCGAACCGGAATCTTCCTCGATCTCTTGTCGATCAATAGCTTCGAACCCACAATGAGAAATCCCCGGCATTGTTGGGTCGCTAATGGCAGAAACTGTAACAGAAGCTAAATCTCTCTTCACGCTAGCTTTTCCGATCGCCGTGACGGCTCTAGTGCTCTACGTACGCTCAGCCGTATCAACGTTTTTCTTGGGTCGACTTGGTGACCTCGAATTAGCCGCCGGTTCACTCGCCATCGCCTTCGCTGACATAACCGGTTACTCTGTTTTATCCGGTTTAGCCCTTGGTATGGAACCACTCTGTTCTCAAGCCTTCGGTGCTCACCGCTTCAGACTCCTTCCCCTAACCCTTCATCGAACCGTCGCTTTCCTCTTGCTTTGTTGCGTTCCGATCTCGGTTCTCTGGTTCAACGTCGGCAAAATCTCGGTTTACCTCCTTCACCAAGACTCCGACATGGCTAAATTAGCTCAGACGTATCTCATCTTCTCCCTCCCTGATCTCCTCACAACCACTCTTCTTCATCCAATCAGAATCTACCTTCGTGCTCAAGGCATCATTCACCCCGTAACCCTAGCTTCTCTCTCCGGCGCTCTTTTTCACATCCCGGCTAATCTTTTCTTAGTCTGTTACCTCCGTCTTGGTCTTACCGGCGTAGCCGTCGCCTCCTCCCTCACAAACCTCTTCGTCGTAGCTTTCCTCGTTTGCTACGTCTGGGCGAGTGGTCTCCACGCGCCAACATGGACTGACCCGACCCGTGATTGTTTCCGCGGGTGGGCTCCGTTGCTTCGTCTCGTGGGTCCGAGTTGCGTCTCCGTGTGCTTGGAGTGGTGGTGGTACGAGATCATGATCCTTCTCTGTGGTTTGCTCGTGAACCCAAGATCGACGTACTCCACCTGAGTTCTCTCTCTCTCTCTCTTACGTTTTAGATGGTTTCAATCGAAAGGGTTTGAAAAATTGTCGGGACGTCAAAGAATAAACCAAAAGGGTTTAGTTTAGAATTCTGGTGGAAGAAATGAGCTGAGATTTTGCGACGGAGGAGGTTTGTCTTTGTGCGACGTAGTACGAACCCTAAATCCTCTTTTAGCTCTGCTGCACACCATCTTCAAGCTCTCCCAAAAATCTCAGCTTTCATCGAATCTTTCTCAAAGTAATCACCTTTTTCTTCTTTCTACTGTGGATTGGTCTTATCGTTCCTTGAATCAGTTTCCAGATGTTTAGATTCTCTTGGCGTTTTTTTTTGTTTTTGGCATCGAATTAGGTGAAATTTTGAATTGCGTAGAGCTTCCAAGATTAGGCTATCAAGATTAGGTTCTCGCATTGTTAAAGAGCTTCCAAGAGGTAAATTTTGCAAATTTTTTAAAATTGAATTTGCTGTTTTGCTTTTGGTGGTCTGGTGAAAGCAGAGCTCATGTATCATGCTTTTGGGCAGAGAGGCATTTCTCAATGCGTGGAATGAGGATTCTACAAAGGTCATATGGCGAATATCTGCAATCTTCGGTTAGTCTGAGAGCTTTCTTCTCTATTGTGAAAATTGTTTGTTGCATTGGTCTAGGTTGAGCATTTTTCATATGAATCTTATTCTGTTCATTTATTGGACATAGCACTCCCATTTTGCGATGAGTGGATTTTGGATTAGGTAATAAGCTTGTGGATTTTTGTTAGGAATCTGAACTGAACACCATCCTTGTCAGCAGTATCATGAAATGGTTATAGGATATGTGATGCTTAATGATTATATAAGTTCAATAATCAATAGAGAGAGAGAGAAATAACGATTTGGCTTTAGCTCAAACTAATGTGGTGACTTGTGTAAGTGAATTAGCTATGAAGCTTGGGTTTTTGGGAGAGTGGCATGTTCTCTTAACTTGATTTAGTATGTGATGCTCTTTTTCTTTTCGACAGGCAATGCCACAAAGGCAAACTAGAAGTTTCCATGAAGCATTTTTCTCGATTAATCATATGTTTTCTGCATCATATAGCACAGCCTCTGAAAAAGGTGGCGAAGAAACAGAAAAGTAAGTTCGTATATATCTCAGAACCACATTCAACTCTTGTACAACAACAAATGTAGACACCGTCATTTATGCACAAGTATTGTTTGCCTGAATGTAATGATATACATGCATATTCATGTTCTTTTCAGGATAAACGTTATCTTTGTTGATAAAGATGGAGAGGAAATTCATGTTAAGGTCCCCATTGGAATGAACATCCTTGAAGCTGCTCATGAAAATGATATTGAACTCGAAGGCACAATCTTCTTCCATTTCTTCTATTTCTTTTTTTTTTTTTTTTTTTTTTAAATTTGTTCGATGATGCTTTTTTGCTTAAACCAAGATAGATAGTAACTAATGTCTCAGATTGGTCCTTTCATTGGAAATTTACGGGTTGCTTTTTTCTAAATTTTCAGGGGCGTGTGAAGGTTCTCTAGCATGTTCGACGTGCCATGTCATTGTTATGGTAAAACCATCTCTCCCGTACAATCACTCATCTATATAGATGATTATGAATTGTGTTTTACCAATTAGTTGAAACTGTAATTGTGATAGGAAACCGAATACTACAACAAACTCGAAGAACCAACAGATGAAGAGAATGATATGCTAGATCTTGCTTTTGGGTTAACAGAAACGTGAACTCTCTCTCTTATATTGACAAATATTGACAAATGTTCCATTGAAAATGTTTTATAGGTCGCGATTGGGATGTCAAGTCATTGATGGAGTACGCTTAGCCATTCCTTCAGCTACCAGAAATTTTGTTGTTGATGGGTTTGTTCCAAACTGGTTTACGGATACTAAACTGGTTTACTATCCGTAAAAAAACTCATTACATAAAATTACCCTTAGGGAGTTATACAAATGTATTTCAGACGGTGAGATTTCAATTGCAGCATTGTCTTATTGTTTCTTGAGTTTGATTTAGATTTTTGACAAAGCTAAAGGTACAGATGAACAGATCAATACACGTGATCAGAAATTCGAAAGCGCTTTGATCATGTTGACCATTTAACCTCAATTGGGCCACTGTAGTCAGTTGGGCCACTGTAGGACCGTTGAATTACTTTTAGAGCAAGCAATTAAAACAAGTAACTTTATACAACTAGTGACGTTAAGACAAAACTTTGTTGTTAGTTCCATCTCTTCAATTTAATACACAATATACAACTTTAACTCTTTCTATTTTCACCAATTGTATTTAACTCAACATATATAAGTTTCTATTAATAACTTTTATAATAAATTTGTCAATCTTTAGAACAAACTTTTACAATAATTTTTTTTGATGCACCAATAAGATCATGCGTGAATCGCGCACTCGCTCACACGTGTTATATTTTCTCTATAAACAAATCACTATTAAATCTCTACTAAAGGTAATTACTTAGATGCTTTGTCATTTAGAAAATTAGGCAATTAAGAACTCTTTCTACCATGTGTAAACTATTTTACATATTTCTCTGTAAAAAAATTATCTAGATAGAGCCAGAGTACACGCGGCGGCGATTACAATTACTCTATCTCTTATAGTAAATGTATGCAATCTATGTTTGATTTGCCTTAAATTGTCATTACACTCTCAATAGATTTTGTATATGTTTATATGACTGAATCATTTAATTATAGATATCTTGATTCTCCATTTTTCATACACAAACAAGAGTTAGACATTAATAAATCCTTAATTTTTGACTAAGCTTAGCCTAAGGTTTATGGTGTATAGATAGACCTTTAGATTTTATTAATACAAAATCTTTGACACGTTGCACTCTCAATCTCACTTTCTTAAACTCTCAACCTTTATCTCTTCTTATATAAGAAGGGACACCATTCCAACACCAAAAATCATAGCAAGAACAAAGTCTTATAGTCTAAACCCAAAAAATCAAGTGCTTCTTGAGAGAAATGGATAACTTGAGTGTTTTTGCAGATGAAGACAACAACCAACAACTGAATGGAGTGAAGCCCCCACCACGAGCTTGTGCAAGGTGTAGCTCCAACAACACCAAGTTCTGCTACTTCAACAACTATCGTATGTCCCAGCCACGCAACTTTTGCAGGAACTGTCGTAGATACTGGACTCATGGTGGGGCTTTAAGGAACATACCAATTGGTGGAGGCTGTCGTAAAGCCAAGCAGGCTAGAAAAGATAAGTCTCATGTTTCTCGTATGGTTTCTCCGGATATCCAACAGGTTATCCCTGACATCCAACAGGTTAATCATCAACCTTTCTCGTATGTTCAAGAAAGCAATGAGTTTGTTGGATCTTTTGGTGCTTCTTCTTCTTCTGTTGCTGTTGCTACTGTTGGAAACCATTTTGGTTCTTTGTCTGATATTCGTGGTAACATGGTACCAAATGTGCCTCCTCCATCTCAAAGTTTCCAACCAAATCATCGCTTGGATTTCCAAGATGGATCATTTGAACATGATTGTTACAATGTTGGATCCAGTACTAATCCTTTCATAAACCAATCAATTGGTGGTGGTTATGTTGATAATTACAACGGTTATGGCATGGAGCAGTACAAGTGGAACCAGAGCTTCAACAACACTCTGACCATGAATCATGACGCCAGCACAAGTGGAAGCAGAGGATCTGACATGACCATGATGTACAACGACAACAAAAACAATATCAGATACAACAGTGTGATTAAGCATCCTTGTCATCTAGAGAAGCATGGTCCTTAAGACTCTTAACCATATTAATTGTTTTCTATTTATAATAAAATAAAAGTCAAATGTTTCTCTTTTATATTTTCTATTGGTTTTTGTATTTTATTTTAAAGTTTGCATTTCAGAAATAAATTGCTTCTCGAATCTTTTGTATTTTCCTTTGTAAAATAATATTAATTATCTATTTTTCCTTCTAGTAATCCCCAGTTCGTTTCATTGTTTTGCAATCTGCATATATCTTTCTTGGTTATGTTATATGGTTATAATTAGGTATTTTAAAACATGATTGGAGCGGAAACAAATTATGTCCAACATAAATCGTTATGTAATCAATAGAGACTTAGACAATCTAAGTTAACCTCAGTCCTCATCAATGGCACTTGATACTTAATTTCTTGAACACTTAAGTAACTTTCTTTTTACCAAATTTATTTTTATATTAATCTATAAATTACTTTTTTGTTAAATGGTTTGATTGAAATTGGGGTTCTTTTTACTAAATATTATATGTTTGACATAAATGATTATATATTTATTGCAATAATAGATAGTTAATAAAGAGAAATATGAATTAATAATTATAAAATATACATTTATTATATTATAATTATTTGGTCAAAATCAATTATTAAGTTTAAAACAAATTCCTAAAATGTCAATTTAGTAATTGTTAAATAATAAAGTAGATAGATAATCTAAATAAAGTGAGCCTACATATCTGTTATGACCAATCAATAATGATGTAAAACTTAGAAATTAATTGAAATATATTGCCTTTAAATATAATATTTATAGTCTTATTTGGGTGAAAATGAATGAGTTTCTTTGGTCAACAATTTAATGAATTTCTGTTTGTAATACAAAAAAACTTGCTTTTTGAGAAAGAAAAAAAAAAGTGACTAGTTTACTAATTTATTTATTTCTAGGTAACTATGAATATATGGAAAGAACCATAGAAAAATATTATAAATAGATACAAGCTGTTGGCAAGAAATATATGTTATCTCAGATTTTCCTAGAGCCAAAGCTGCCACTTTCTTAAATGCTGATTAAAACGTTGTTGAGATATGCTATAGTTGTTGAAATAACAAACTTGATGTTATCATAATTACACCACAAGTCACTCAATGGTGTATCTCAGACAATACTAAATTATGTTACTACGATCACTATAGCGTATCTCCCTGCGTTTGCTCTGCAAGAATTGCCATAGATACATGATTCATGCATTTCAGGAGAAGTTAATCGTGTAAAGATAGATAAAATGTTGGTTTCTCATATTATTTTACACAATTTACCATACATATTTGTATTTTTTTAAAAGTTAATTGACATTGCACTGCTAGTACTATTTGTATTCTTATAAAATTTCAGTCTACAAAATAATTATTTTACTTTACCTGCTAGTACTAGTCGAACATACAATACTTGTAATGATAATTAAATTCTTTTTGTGTGGAGTTTCGATAGGATAACTCCCAAAAGGGAGTGAGACGCACCAAACAAGTAACAAAGTACAATGAGTACATATAAAACATATAGAGACTGCAGAAACACCAAAACTGGCTGAACAAAGTACAATGAGAATTAATAAGTTTATTGGGACCACCCAATTCTCTTTTTTTTTTTATCATTTGGATTCCCATACATAAATTAATATAACAAAAGCAGAGCAAACTTAAATCTCTTATTTTTACACTATTCACTACAATCCCAATAAAAAAGTTTTACACTACCTTTTTTATTTCTTTGTTTCTTGACCATTTTTTTTTTGAGTCATTGAAGTATTTTTTATTTTTGTAAGAAGATACCACATCACAAAATTCATAACATATTTCTCATAGCAAGTCAAGTTGAGAGGCATTTAGCTGAGAATATATATTGCTTCTGAAGAAGAAATAAAATATTGGTTATCTTTCTATTCCTTTTTGAACTTTTAGCAAAAAAGTTCCATATAATATATATATATATATATATATATATATATATAACAGGAAAAAAAACTATCAAAAATAAGAAACAGAAATTGGAGAAAGGTGTCATATAAATTAATTGTAAGAACATTAATTTAAAATTTGTTCACAGCTGACTTTGTACTGAACAGTATTGATCACAAAGATATCAGAGTACATTTTGTACAAAAAAAAAGATATTGACTTTGTTCTATTAACAAGCACTCAACCAGTAACTGGTAGTCGTGGGTATTTCGGTTTACGTTTGGGTTTGGTTTAGGTTAGGTTTGGTGTGGTTAATTCAGTTTGGTTTGGTTTGGTTTAGTTTTAATTTGGTTTAATTTTATTCGGTTTTAAATTCAATTAATGTAACAAATCAAAATTCTTTGTCCATTGATAATTATATATATAAAGTAAACTACAACTTGTAAGTTAAATAATTCAAAGAATTCATGAAAAAATACCTAAAACTAAAAAATAATATTAATATTAAATGTTTAATAATTAGAAGAAAGAAAAATGAAACAAACTAAACAATGTAAGAAGATAGAAAAGTATAATTTCTTGTAAAGAACTTTTGAGGTCTTTACAATTATACTCTTTAAAACCTATGGTTAAAGTTTTAGAGATAATTAAATAAAATCTAACATAAATGAATTCATAAAGAATATAAGATTTTGATTACGTATCATACAATAATTATGAATATTATTAATTATTTAATTAATAAAAGCACATTGAGTTACCGATTCGGTTTGGGTTTAAACCGAACTGTTTGGGTTAAGAAGAAACTTAACCAAATGGTTTGAATGTAGGATTATGTTTGGTTTGGGTCGTATTGAGTTTGGTTGGGCTGGTTTTATTCAGTTTGGTTCTGTTAAAATGCCCACTCCTAGCGACTGCGACTGAAAAAAAAACTCTTTTATGAGATTAAAATAGTTAAAACTTATAGAACATCCTTTATGTAGAAAAGAATTATTTTTATGACATATTTTATCATATACTCCATTGTCTCTAATAGATAGATGTTTTGGAGAATTTTATTTGTCTCTGAAAGATTGATTTTGTAAATATTTTTAATATTAGAAAAATGGGAAAGTGGAAAAGTAGAGAAAATGTCAGAAAAAAATAATCATCACATATACATGAGATGACCATAAAAAAATTATCAAAAGAAGTAAATAATAAATTAATTATATAGTGTTTGTCTTAATATATATGAAAGATCCTAAACATCAGACTATTAGGGACAGAGGGAATATAGGATTGTGGGCTCAACGTGGCTTATGTTGTTTTTGTTCGTCAGCTACTTTATGTAACATTTGGAGCTATTGATCTTGACTGTGTCTAAACGACTCCAGCGTGGCATACTACAACATTCAACTCATATAAATGCATTCACTGATATTTCTCTATATTGACAACTTTCTGATATAGAGCCAAATAGTATTATCGATTTCATATACTTTTTCTATTAAAAGAGTCTAAGCAAGTGGCGTTGGAAGCTTAAATAGTGTAAGGGTTTAGAGGGAACTAGGGACACGCGGACTCGCTATGGTCCGCACACGTTTTCCCTTGACGCGTTTCCACAGACGGTGAACACGTCGCCTTCAATGTGGTTTAAACAAGGCCACACACGTCACACTATTCCAACGTTCACAAGGGAAGGAGTTAGAAAAGGTTCAAAATGCAAAGCTTAAATAAAAAGACAAAATAGGCCACGTCCTTAGGCTGAACGCGGGAACCACGTCATTGGCTTCAAAACGTGGTGTTATGCGTCAGGACTCGTCGCCTCGTTAAAACCTTCTCCGGTAAACCTCATGGGAAAAATCTGAAATAAGGAAAAAGAGTACGAGTCATGATCCTGACGTCTTTGGCGCCCTCATCCTTGGGTAAGGACGAAGGCCGTACGGAAGATCTCGCCGATGGTTGCCTTGGCCGAGTCGATATCTTGGTCTTCTTGGACGAATGCTTGGACGAAGTGGTTGATCTTGTGTCTTGAAGTTCTGGATGAGCTCTTGGTCCGAGTGGTTGCACCGGGAATGATTATAGCCATGCTTACTCCAAGTTGTCTCGCGGGTGATATGACGAGAGGTGTCCGGGTCCGGCTCGAGCGTTCCTGGACGTGTGTCCGATCTCGTGCTCACATCAGTTATGATTCCTATTATTTTTATTTTGCATATCTAAGATTTGTTTCCTTTTACATAACAATATAGGAATACTTTTTCCATTTCAGGACCATGGAGAAATCTGGGAAGGAACATTTAATATAATTCTACACTGTAAAAATAATGAAGTTATTATAAACAAACCATAGTATCAGTACATAACAATATAGGAATACTTCTCCGGGTATTGTTGGGAATGCTGGGAGACGTCCGTTCAGGTTTGAGGCTGCATGGCTTAGTCACTCGGGTTTTAAAGAGTTGCTTCTTTCCTCATGGGACCAGAGTATCAGTACTAGTGCAGCACTTAAGAAGTTGCAGGGGGACTTGAGAGTGTGGAATAAGGAGGTGTTTGGTAATGTGCAGAACCGTAAGGAACAGTTGATGAGGGAGATTCAGGTAGTGCAGGGTGAGATCGACCGAGTCCAAACTGACGAGTTGTTGTCCAAGGAGGAAAGGTTGTTACAGGAGTTTGAACTGGTTCTAGAGCAGGAGGAGATGTTGTGGTATCAGAAGTCAAGGGAGAAATGGGTTCTCCATGGGGATAGGAACACAAAATTTTTTCACACATCCACTATCATCCGCAGGAGGAGGAATCAGGTAGAAATGTTGAAAAACAATTTGGGGAGATGGGTGACTGATGGAGCTGAATTAGAGGTACTTGCTGTTGAGTACTTTCGAAAGCTGTATTCCTTGGAGGATGTGGATCTGACGGGAGACAAGTTACCATGTGAGGGGTTTATGCCGCTTACACAAGCAGAACAAGATACTCTTGGGATGCCTATCTCAGAGGTAGAGGTGGAACTTGCCCTGAAAGGTATGCGCGGTTATAAAGCACCCGGGCCTGATGGGTTTCAACCTACCTTTTATCAGCAGTGCTGGGAGGTAGTAGGGGAGTCAGTGTTACGCTTTGTCCTGGAGTTTTTCCAGACCGGTCAGCTGCCCCCGGAGCTTAATGATGTTTTGGTTGTACTTATCCCGAAGGTGGGGAGACCTGAGAAGATAACACAATTTAGACCGATAAGCCTGTGTAATGTCTTGTTTAAGACAATTACAAAGACAATGGTGGGAAGGTTGAAACCTGTACTGTCGAAGTTAGTTGGTCCAGCTCAGTCAAGCTTCATACCTAGGCGGCTCAGTTCTGACAACATTGTTGTTGTTCAAGAAGCTGTCCATTCCATGCGGCGAAAGAAAGGTAAAAAGGGATGGATGCTTTTAAAGCTTGATCTGGAAATGGCTTATGATCGCATACGTTGGGATTTTCTAGAGGATACATTGAAGTCCGCAGGATTGAATGATAGATGGGTCAACTGGATTTTGCAGTGTGTTGGAGGAACCTCTATGCAAATATTGTGGAATGGGGAGAAGACAGATGCTTTTAGACCAGAGAGAGGGCTCCGTCAAGGAGATCCATTGTCGCCTTATTTGTTTGTGCTGTGTATGGAACGTCTTTGTCACTTGATTGATCAGGCGATTGCGGGGAAAGAGTGGAAGCCTATTAGCTTGTCTCGAGGTGGTCCTAA
>NC_025696.1:12555786-12556417 GCF_000633955.1 Camelina sativa
GGTATGCGCGGTTATAAAGCACCCGGGCCTGATGGGTTTCAACCTACCTTTTATCAGCAGTGCTGGGAGGTAGTAGGGGAGTCAGTGTTACGCTTTGTCCTGGAGTTTTTCCAGACCGGTCAGCTGCCCCCGGAGCTCAATGATGTTTTGGTTGTACTTATCCCGAAGGTGGGGAGACCTGAGAAGATAACACAATTTAGACCGATAAGCCTGTGTAATGTCTTGTTTAAGACAATTACAAAGACAATGGTGGGAAGGTTGAAACCTGTACTGTCGAAGTTAGTTGGTCCAGCTCAGTCAAGCTTCATACCTAGGCGGCTCAGTTCTGACAACATTGTTGTTGTTCAAGAAGCTGTCCATTCCATGCGGCGAAAGAAAGGTAAAAAGGGATGGATGCTTTTAAAGCTTGATCTGGAAATGGCTTATGATCGCATACGTTGGGATTTTCTAGAGGATACATTGAAGTCCGCAGGATTGAATGATAGATGGGTCAACTGGATTTTGCAGTGTGTTGGAGGAACCTCTATGCAAATATTGTGGAATGGGGAGAAGACAGATGCTTTTAGACCAGAGAGAGGGCTCCGTCAAGGAGATCCATTGTCGCCTTATTTGTTTGTGCTGTGTATGGAAC
>NC_025696.1:12559741-12584081 GCF_000633955.1 Camelina sativa
ATGATCGCATACGTTGGGATTTTCTAGAGGATACATTGAAGTCCGCAGGATTGAATGATAGATGGGTCAACTGGATTTTGCAGTGTGTTGGAGGAACCTCTATGCAAATATTGTGGAATGGGGAGAAGACAGATGCTTTTAGACCAGAGAGAGGGCTCCGTCAAGGAGATCCATTGTCGCCTTATTTGTTTGTGCTGTGTATGGAACGTCTTTGTCACTTGATTGATCAGGCGATTGCGGGGAAAGAGTGGAAGCCTATTAGCTTGTCTCGAGGTGGTCCTAAGTTTTCTCACATCTGCTTTGCTGACGATTTGATCTTGTTTGCAGAAGCGTCAGTGAGCCAGATCAGAGTTATACGGCGTGTCTTGGAGCAGTTTTGTTTGGCCTCAGGACAGAAAGTGAATCTGGAAAAATCAAAGATTTTCTTTTCAGATAATGTGGCTCGGGAGTTGGGTCAGCGGATAAGTGACGAAAGTGGTATTAATTCAACTAGGGATCTGGGTAAGTATTTGGGAATGCCTATTCTCCAGAAGCGAATTAATAAGAATACCTTTGGGGAGGTGCTTGAGAAGGTTTCTAATCGGTTGAGTGGTTGGAAAGGCCGTATGCTGAGCCTCGCAGGTCGTATTACCCTGACAAAAGCTGTCTTATCTTCCATCCCGGTTCATTCAATGAGTACTATTAAACTTCCTGCCTCTGTTTTGAATCGTTTGGATGCTGTATCCCGGGCTTTTCTATGGGGGAGTGATGGAGTGAAGAAAAAGATGCATTTGGTTTCTTGGAAGGTTGTCGCTAAGCCTAAGTGGGACGGTGGTTTAGGTATTAGAAAGGCAGGAGAAATGAATAGAGCTCTCATTGCTAAGTTAGGGTGGAGACTATTGCATAATAAAGATAGTTTGTGGGCGAGAGTTGTAAGGAATAAGTATAAAGTGGGTGAAGTTAAGGATACCAGCTGGTCAGCGGTGAAGAGTAACTGGTCTTCTACTTGGAGGAGTGTTGGCGTTGGTCTGAGAGAGGTCGTATATAATGGGATACGCTGGGTTGTTGGTGATGGTCGCACAATTCTTTTCTGGACAGACAAATGGTTGACAGACCGCTCCTTATCTGATTTGGCAGTTGTGGAGCTGCCTCGGGGTTTTGAAACATTAACTGTTCGCGAGTTATGGAGGGAAGGGGTTGGTTGGGATCTCCCACGAATTGAGCCGTACATATTCGAGGAGCAGAGGCTTGAACTGGCTGCGGTGGTGGTAGATACAGTTACTGGAGCGCGGGATAGACTTGCTTGGGGAAATACAGCAGATGGTAAGTTTACTGTTGGCCCTGCATATGGGTTACTAACTGTAGATGATTCTCCAAGACAGAATATGAAGCAGTTTTTCTCGTGTATTTGGAGACTGGAGATCCCAGAACGAGTGAGGGTCTTTCTCTGGTTAGTTGGACACCAAGCTATAATGACAAACATGGAGAGGTTTCGTCGTCATCTGAGTGAGACTGAGGTTTGCCAGGTGTGTAAAGGAGGAATGGAATCTGTTATTCACGTTCTTCGCGATTGTCCTGCAATGAAAGGACTATGGGACAAGTTAGTCCCACTGAGTCGGCGACAAGAGTTCTTTGCGTCATCTTTACTTGAATGGTTGTATGGGAATATGTCTTGGATAGGGGGTGGCGAAGATAAGTATTGGGCTATTACCTTTTCCGTGGCTGTTTGGTGGGCTTGGAAGTGGAGGTGTGGAAACGTTTTTGGGGTTAACAAAGTCTGGAGAGACAGGGTGAAGTTTATTAAGGACTCCGCTAAGGAGATTTTGGACACAAAGATGCGTAGTATACAGGCTCGCGCGACAGCTGCAAGGGTAGAACGACTGATCAAGTGGTCAACTCCAGTGGACGGTTGGTATAAGCTGAATACTGATGGTGCATCGCGTGGTAACCCAGGTTTGGCTACTGCTGGAGGAGTGCTTCGGAATGAGAGAGGAGATTGGTGCGGAGGTTTTGTTTTGAATGTGGGGAGATGTTCAGCACCGTTAGCAGAATTATGGGGGGTGTATTATGGTTTGTACATCGCTTGGGAAAGGCGAATAGAGAGGTTGGAGCTGGAGGTGGATTCGACAATGGTGGTGGAGTTTTTACAGACAGGGATTGGTGAGTCACATCCTTTGTCTTTCCTGGTACGTTTGTGCCATGGCTTTATCTCGAGGAACTGGACAGTCCGTGTCACACATGTGTATAGGGAAGCTAACCGCTTTGCGGATGGATTAGCGGCCTATGTGTTCTCTTTGCTTTTAGGATTTCATGAGTTTGTTACGCTCCCACCAGCTGTGAGCTTAATTTTTCAAGAGGATTTAACAGAGCCTGCGTGCTCTCGTCTTGTTTCTTTGTAATTTTTTTTCAGTTTAGTCAATAAATAGCTGGGAGATTTCTCCTAGTGGTTCACAAAAAAAAAAAAAAAAACAAACCATAGAAAATAATTTATTGTAATATAATTTTATTACTTTCAATGATTAAATATTGTATTTTCTCCTTTTTTTTAGATATCTCTTTATTAGTGGTGTCACTTGCCAGGACGAGAAGAGATTTAATACAATGATATAATGGTTCATAATTTTTTGTCACTGCAATAGTTAATTAATTAGTACCACATTCCCATCTTTTTTTGCATAATTAGCTCCACATTTATTAATAAGTAGTAATATTAACAATTAATAGTATCGTACTAGTATTTAAAATGGAGGCTTATGGAAGTGTTTTTTTTTTTTTTTTGTGGGACTTACATCTTAAACCCCACAAAGGGGGGAACTAGAGTCTAGAGAGCCGCGTCTGACAAGCATATCTTCGACTTGATCATTCTCATCTTCTTGGTGAATATCTTCTTTGATGTGTTCTGTTTCTTATGTGTTTTAAAACAAATTTGTTTATCCACGATTTAAAGTGAGGGTTTTTGTTCGTATAAAAAGGTATTTGCAACGAGATGTACTATTGATTGAGATTAATTGTTTAAGTCGAAATTTGATTGCAACAGACCAAACAGTAAAGAGTTTACATAAAGATTCCAGTCAATCATATTTAGAACAACACTATCTTCCCTTACGACTTGCTACGTACATAGTTAAGCTAATTAGTACTAAGACTTCAAATGGGTTTAGGATTTTGCCATTTCCTTTCCCCCTGGGACTGCTACTGCTACTGCACCTGAAAATCAAACACAGATCAAGATCGCATCTACATGTTTCAAACTAAAACACTTGAAATAGTCAGATTTTAGATGAAGCTCCTAAATTGTTTTATGTTAAACTATTATGACGTTGACTCAAGTTTCACTCCCTAAGACATCCAATAATGTATCTATCTTCAGATTGGATATCTCACATAGAAAAGAAATGAAGATGAGGCCTAAGAAAAATACCAACTCGAGGAAAATACTTACCTTGATCTAATGTTTGGGCGGCTCAAAAGATTCCCCTGCTTTGCTCATAACTTCAACTTGAATCCCTTGGACAGAAATCCACCCCTAAGATTGTGTAACATAAAGAAGTATAAGCATGTTGATACGGTTAACCATTTGAAGATACCTAAGACTCAGATTGATTTTCCTTATCATCGATTTCTACATTTCTATCAAGGAGACAAAACGAGTAAGAAACCACTGGCTCACCTTTTATTACTCTTCTGCATCATCTGATCTTTCCTGCGCTGAGCTTCAGTAGGGTCTCCTTGACATCCCAAAACAAGGCTACTCACGAGGATATCTGCGGTGAATGAACTATCACACTCTATTCCAAGAGTTGTAAGAATCTTTTTACTTTCCAAATCAAACCACATGAGATTCTTGGCGTTGTTAATCTCCATCAGAATCTTGCTCCTGTCCTTGGAATAGAGCAGAGGTCTCACGAAGTCAAAAGATTCTACACTCTCTGGTTTAGGCACCGTAAACATCTTAGTCCAAGATTCTATATCTTCATATTCCCTCAATACCCAAACATCAACATGGCTAAACTCATTGTAACACATCAAACAAACGCAGCCATCTAAGACACCTATATCCATGTTATCTTCTAGATAAAGTTCCTGTGGGAAACTGAGGACTCCAAGGTCATCAGAGGCAAGATCAAATCTGATTATCGTGTTAAAAGCGATCAATCCTTGCTTCCGAGGCAAAATCCAGTGAAGATGATTCTTAGCAACAACACCAAATCCACGGCGAGGCAACACATCGTAATAGAAATAGATGAAAAGAATCTGAACCTCAAAGAGAAGATAGACCCTCTTCCACGAATTCTTCTTCAAGCTGAAAACTTTGATCTCAACAGGGTAACCAAAATTGTCATTGCCTCCTTTAAGCTTAGACTGAAGAATCCTCACAACTTTGAAGTCGTCGCTCACAGAATCATAACCCAAACCGTAAAACACATACTCACGAGTGATGTGACGTTCTGGGAAATCAAGAGGCTCAATTGGTAACCGGTGAATCTTCCTGGTCGACGGATTGAACAGAGCCATGTCTACGGGAGAGTTTACTAAGCCGACGACACCGTTCAAAGAACCAAAAACCTCTGTAAAACCTCCGGCTTGCAGAGGGTGGTCGATGTCGGAGACGTTCTCCGGCGCGTCGAGCTCCACCGTGCGTAGAATGCGAGGTCCTCGGAGTAAGACCATGAGATGGTCTCCTGTTTCGAGTCTGCGACTGAGGTGAGACGAGACGAAGTCTGGACTGTCGATAAGAGAGAAGCATGGCTTCGAGAGGACGCGACAACGTACGAGCGTAGCTGCTGCGAGACGGAGGAAGAGATCGTTGATGAGATCCATCGGACACTCCGCCATGTTCGTTCCCCGGAGAAATTTCACAGAGAGAGAGAGAGAGAGAGAGAGAGAAATTAGGGTTTTCAAAAGGATTTGAGCGAAATGATTTTTGATTTTTTTCGACTACTTTTGTGTGTTCATAATTCGGGTCAAGTTCTCGGGTGTCGGTTGATTCGGATTGGTGAAAACGGATCCGAACTGAAATTATTTCGGTTTAATTTTCGGTTATGTTAGGTTACATTGGTCCAATTCGGATTAAGGAAATCCTCCCACGGTGGATGGATGGAATCAGTGCCTCGTCCTTCCTATTGGCTATTGAGATGATAAATACAAACTTCACTACTTTCTTTAATGCAGAAAGATGAAGAAAAATAGATGCAAACACGTTTCGATTCAATTATTTAGTGAAGTGAGGGTCTTTTTTTTCTTTCTTAATATATTCTTTGTATTTCTTTCTTCTCATCTCTAGTAAATATATGGTATTAAGATCATTACAATTTAGTTATTATAAAAAAATTGGTATAAAATCCAGTGAATATGATTCTTAGCTAATACACCAAATCCACGGCGAGTCAACAGATGATAATAGAAATTGATGAAGAGAATCAGATGGGGATGTGGCTAAAGAAGATTCTTCTTTTTTAGTTATTAATTATTAGTAACCTTTAGTAAATAATTATTCGTAATACAATCTTTAGTTATTACTTATTAGGAACCTTTAGTATTTTGCTGATTTAACTCTAGTATTCGTTCCTTTTTTATTACAGTTGTGGTTGGTAACTTCATGGATTTAGGGATTTGGTGATTGTTGAATTGAAGTTTGATCTGAAAACACCTATCAGAGTATGATCTGATCCGATCATCCAAGCTTATGTTCACAATATGGTTGGTTTGATCGTTTGGTATAGCCTAGTATTGGATCAATTTAGTGTACTAGGAGCTCATATTGCTTCTATCTATTGTTTTGTACGTAGAATCAACCAGAGCGTGTTGTCCAACTGAGAATTGTTAATTCTTAGATGATGTAGATGATTATACTGCTACTGATTGTGAAAGGGACTTGGGTTAAAAGCACTAGCTAGGCAAGAGAAGCGAGCCAAGAAAGAATCATTGGCCACAGTACGTGCCAGTCATAAAGTGATTAGAACTTGAAACTGATGATAAGTCAGTGGTTTCTGAATTAGAAAGTATGATTACGGAACGCTAAAACAGTTTCGACTTNGCGATCAATCCTTGCTTCCGAGGCAAAATCCAGTGAAGATGATTCTTAGCAACAACACCAAATCCACGGCGAGGCAACACATCGTAATAGAAATAGATGAAAAGAATCTGAACCTCAAAGAGAAGATAGACCCTCTTCCACGAATTCTTCTTCAAGCTGAAAACTTTGATCTCAACAGGGTAACCAAAATTGTCATTGCCTCCTTTAAGCTTAGACTGAAGAATCCTCACAACTTTGAAGTCGTCGCTCACAGAATCATAACCCAAACCGTAAAACACATACTCACGAGTGATGTGACGTTCTGGGAAATCAAGAGGCTCAATTGGTAACCGGTGAATCTTCCTGGTCGACGGATTGAACAGAGCCATGTCTACGGGAGAGTTTACTAAGCCGACGACACCGTTCAAAGAACCAAAAACCTCTGTAAAACCTCCGGCTTGCAGAGGGTGGTCGATGTCGGAGACGTTCTCCGGCGCGTCGAGCTCCACCGTGCGTAGAATGCGAGGTCCTCGGAGTAAGACCATGAGATGGTCTCCTGTTTCGAGTCTGCGACTGAGGTGAGACGAGACGAAGTCTGGACTGTCGATAAGAGAGAAGCATGGCTTCGAGAGGACGCGACAACGTACGAGCGTAGCTGCTGCGAGACGGAGGAAGAGATCGTTGATGAGATCCATCGGACACTCCGCCATGTTCGTTCCCCGGAGAAATTTCACAGAGAGAGAGAGAGAGAGAGAGAGAGAAATTAGGGTTTTCAAAAGGATTTGAGCGAAATGATTTTTGATTTTTTTCGACTACTTTTGTGTGTTCATAATTCGGGTCAAGTTCTCGGGTGTCGGTTGATTCGGATTGGTGAAAACGGATCCGAACTGAAATTATTTCGGTTTAATTTTCGGTTATGTTAGGTTACATTGGTCCAATTCGGATTAAGGAAATCCTCCCACGGTGGATGGATGGAATCAGTGCCTCGTCCTTCCTATTGGCTATTGAGATGATAAATACAAACTTCACTACTTTCTTTAATGCAGAAAGATGAAGAAAAATAGATGCAAACACGTTTCGATTCAATTATTTAGTGAAGTGAGGGTCTTTTTTTTCTTTCTTAATATATTCTTTGTATTTCTTTCTTCTCATCTCTAGTAAATATATGGTATTAAGATCATTACAATTTAGTTATTATAAAAAAATTGGTATAAAATCCAGTGAATATGATTCTTAGCTAATACACCAAATCCACGGCGAGTCAACAGATGATAATAGAAATTGATGAAGAGAATCAGATGGGGATGTGGCTAAAGAAGATTCTTCTTTTTTAGTTATTAATTATTAGTAACCTTTAGTAAATAATTATTCGTAATACAATCTTTAGTTATTACTTATTAGGAACCTTTAGTATTTTGCTGATTTAACTCTAGTATTCGTTCCTTTTTTATTACAGTTGTGGTTGGTAACTTCATGGATTTAGGGATTTGGTGATTGTTGAATTGAAGTTTGATCTGAAAACACCTATCAGAGTATGATCTGATCCGATCATCCAAGCTTATGTTCACAATATGGTTGGTTTGATCGTTTGGTATAGCCTAGTATTGGATCAATTTAGTGTACTAGGAGCTCATATTGCTTCTATCTATTGTTTTGTACGTAGAATCAACCAGAGCGTGTTGTCCAACTGAGAATTGTTAATTCTTAGATGATGTAGATGATTATACTGCTACTGATTGTGAAAGGGACTTGGGTTAAAAGCACTAGCTAGGCAAGAGAAGCGAGCCAAGAAAGAATCATTGGCCACAGTACGTGCCAGTCATAAAGTGATTAGAACTTGAAACTGATGATAAGTCAGTGGTTTCTGAATTAGAAAGTATGATTACGGAACGCTAAAACAGTTTCGACTTATGTGGTTTAAAGCAATTACTAAGTTAGTTCGAGTAGATTTTACTATTTATGTTTCGTTCATAAATAAAAAACCAATGAATATAGGTCATGTACGAGTCGTCGTCATAGGTAGAATATAGATGTAAACCACTAATAGGTGGGTCAGTGGTAGGATGGATTTCGGGTTGAGAGTGAAATTCTCAATACTCCCGGGTTCGAATCTCCACGGCTACAAACACCTTAAGTGGCCACCACAGAAAAATTTAACATTGGGCTATGCGGCCTCTAGGAACCACTCTTGCTGCCTTCGGGACGCACGCCAAGCTTTTGGGCTAGTGGGCTAGTCAGGGCCCACTGGGCTTTGGATAAGTGGATTATCAACAAAAAAAAGTAGAATATAGATGTAGTTCTTATAGGAATATGCCGTTTCTATGTCAAAAGAGATACTAACATGCCGTTTCTATGACAATATACAACTTTAACTCTTTCTGTTTTTACCAATTGTATTTAACTCCACATATATAAAGTTTCTATTAATAACTTTTATAATAAATTTGTAAATCTCTAGAACAAACTTTACAGTAATATTTTTTGATGTGCCAATAAGATCATGCGTGAACCACACTCGCTTACACGTATTATATTTTCTCTATAAAAAAATCATTATTAAATCTCTACTAACATTAATTACTTAGATGCTTTGTCATTTAGAAAATTAGGCAATTAAGAACTCTTTCTACCATGTGTAAACTATTTTACATATTTCTTTATAAAAAAATTTATCTAACACATCATGAGATAGTGTGAGCACACGCGTCGCTTACATTTACTCTATCTCTTATAGTAAATGTATGCAATCTATGTTTGATTTGCCTTAAATTGTCATTACACTCTCAATAGATTTTGTATATGTTTATATGACTGAATCATTTAATTATAGATATCTTGATTCTCCCTTTTTCATATACAAACAAGAGTTATAAATTAATAAATCCTTAGTTTTTGACTAAGTTTAGCCTAAGGTTTATGGTGTATAGATAGATCTTCATATTTTATTAATACACAATCTTTGACACGTTACGCTCTCAATCTCACTTTCTTAAACTCTCAACCCCTATCTCTTCTTATATAAGAAGGGACACCCTCCCAACACCAAAAATCAAAGCAACAACAAAGTCTTATAGTCTAAACCCAAAAAATCAAGTGCTTCTTAGAGAGAAATGGATAACTTGATTGTTTTCGTAGATGAAGACGACAACCAACAACTGAATGGAGAGAAGCCCCCACCGCGAGCGTGTGCAAGGTGTAGCTCCAACAACACCAAGTTCTGCTACTTCAACAACCATCGCGTGTCCCAGCCACGCTACTTTTGCAAGAACTGTCATAGATATTGGACTCATGGTGGGGCTTTAAGGAACGTACCAATTGGTGGAGGCTGCCGTAAAGCCAAGCAAGCTAGAAAAGATAAGTCTCCTGTTTCTCGTATGGTTTCTCCTGACATCCAACAGATTACCCCTGACATCCAACAGGTTAATCATCAACCTTTCTCGTATGTTCAAGAAAGCAATGAGTTTGTTGGATCTTTTGGTGCTTCTTCTTCTTCTGGTGCTGTTGCTACTGTTGGAAACCATTTTGGTTCTTTGTCTGATATTCGTGGTAGTATGGTACCATATGTGCCTCCTCCATCTCAAAGTTTCCAACCAAATCATCGCCTGGATTTCCAAGATGGATCATTTGAACATGATTATTACAATGTTGGATCCAGTACTAATCCTTTCATAAACCAATCAATTGGTGGTGGTTATGTTGATAATTACAACGGTTATGGCATGGAGCAATACAAGTGGAACCAGAGCTTCAACAACACTCTGACCATGAATCATGACGCCAGCACTAGTGGAAGCAGAGAATCTGGCATGACCATGATGAACAACGACAACAAAAACAAAATCATATACAACAGTGTGATCAAGCATCCTTTCTAGAGAAGCATGGTCCTTAATATTCTTAACCGTATTAACTGTTTTCTATTTATAATAAAATAAAAGTCAATTGTTTCTCTTTTATGTTTTCTATTGTTTTTTTTTTCTTCTTTCTAGTTTGCATCTTTTGTTTCTTAAAAAATCAGAAATAAATTGCTTTTCTGATCTTTTTTTTTTCCCTTTGTATAATAATATTAATTATCTATTTTTCTTTAAAGTATAATGTATAATTGTCTAGTAATCACCAGTTTGTTTCATTGTTTTGCAATCTGCATATATCTTTCTTGGTTATGTTATAATTAGGTGTCTTGAGCCAAATCACAAACTAATTTTCAGAGTATTTTTAAATTATGATTGTTATGTAATATCAATAGGGACTTAGAGAATCTAAGTTAACCTCAGTCCTCATCAATGGCACTTGATAATTAATTTCTTGAAAACTTAAGTAACTTCCTTTTTACCAAATTTGTTTTCATATTAATCTATAAATGACTTTTTTTGTTTAATGATTCAATTGAAATTGGGGTTCTTTTTACTAAATACTATCTGTTTGACATAAATAATTATATATTTATTGCAAAAATAGATAGTTAATAAAGAGAAATATGAATTAATAATTATAAAATATAAATTTATTATATTATCATTTATTTGGTCAAAATCAATTATTAATTGATATATAAAACTAATAAGTTTATAACACATTCCTACAATGTCAATTTAGTAGTTGTTAAATAATAAAGTAGATAGATAATCTAAATAAAGTGAGCTTACATATCTCTTATGACCAATCAATAATGATGTAAAACTTAGAAATTAATTGAAATATATTGCCTTTAAATATAATATTTATAGTCTTATTTGGGTGAAATTGAATGACTCTCAGTTTCTTTTGTCAACAACTTAATGAATTTCTATGTTTTAAATAAAAAATAATTGATTTTTGAGAAAGAAAAAAAAAGTGACTAGTTTCCTAATTTTATTTATTTCTAGGTAACTATGAATATATGGAAAAAACCATAGAAAATATTATAAATAGGTACAAGCTGTTGGCAAGAAAAATATGTTATCTCCGATTTTCCTTGTGCCAAAGCTGCCACTTTCTTAAATACTGTTTGAAACATTGTTGAGATATGCTATAGTTGTTGAAATAATAAAACTTGGTGTTATCAGAATTATACCACAAGTATATCAGTCAATGGTACTGTAACTCAGACAACACCAAATTCTGTTACTATGATCACTATAGCGTATCTCACCTGCGTTAGCTCTGCAAGAATTGCCATAGATACATGACTCATGGTGGACATGACATTTCAGGAGAAGCTAATCGTGCAAAGATAGATAAATGTTGGTTTCTCATATTATTTTACACAATTCACCATACATATTCGTATTTTTTTAAAGTTAATTGACATTGCACTACACTCTATAAAGTATTCTTATAAAGATAAAATTATTTAAGATAAAATTTCAGTCTATAAAATAATTATTTTACTTTGACCCGGTAGTACTATTCGAACATACAATACTTGTAATGATGCTTAAATTCTTTTTGTGTGGAAGGATAACTCCCAAAAGTGATATTATGGTTGCAACCGTTGTTGTCCATATGGAATTCGTATTTCTTAATGGTTACCTTTTTATACTAACATGTCACATGTGTTTTTTCGTTTCACATCGCATTATTTCCCTGCATTTTATTTGAGAATAGAAAACAGAGTGGTGGTTGCATTTGGCTTGCATCATCAAAGGGGGATATATAGTGATCGTAGTAACACCAAATTCTCTGTTACTACGATCACTATAGCGTCTCTAACACCAAATTCTCTGTTGCATTTTCTGACCCGCGTTGCTCTATAATTGTCATAGATACATGACTCTTGGTGGACATTTCAGGAGAAGTTAATCAAAATAGATAAAATGTTGGTTTTTCATATTATTTAACAGAATTCTCCATACATATTTGTGTGTTTTCAAGTGAATTTTGACATTGCACTGCACTCTTAAAAGGATCCTTATAAAGAGAATTTTAATGAAAAATCCTTATTAACACAATAAATACTCCATAGTCCTACTAACGAAAGCAGAAATCCAAAGAGTGGTCTCACTAGTTTGTTATATCAAGTCTAAAATTTGGCAACCTGCAATAGAATCCAAAACCCATGAACTGCTTGCAGCTCTGGCTCTAGCAGATTTAGCCAAGGCTTCAGCATCAGATCTTCTCTGGGTCAGAGTTTTCTTCTTGCTAGGCTCAACACCGAACACAATGATAGTTGAAGCTTCATCTTTATCATTAGAAACAGGCCGCCTGCGCAGGATCGTTCCTCCAGCTGCTACAATCAGATCTTGTAGATACCCTTTGTAGGCAACCTCGAAATCTCCCATAATGTAAAACTGTAGTCCATTAAAAAGTTTTGGTTTCTGCATATAGAATGAAACCATTTAGGTGAAATATTCTCAAGTCAATTGTATCATAGAGAGCATCACAGATACGAATTCTAACCTTCTTTAAAGCTCTTTGTCTTCCAAGATAAGGTCCTTCTCGTATTCCATGAACATCCATGGTAATTTCATACGGCTCCTCGCTTACATAATTTTTATTCAGCATACAGGCCTTAATCCCTGCAAGAAACAATATACAACACTTAGAAAATTGGCAATTCATAGATTGCAAACATATATATATGCTTCATTGCTAATAAATTAAAAAGCCTTACAATCAATAGTTAGTATCCATTTCCCCTCCAAAATTGCCATCATAAATTTGAGGGTCCTTTTGCAAGCTCCATTTTCATTGATTGATGCAATGACATGTGTAACAGTTGGCTCCCATTTTTTTGAGATTGTAACTCCAGACAGTTCCGCAAATTCTGTTATAACAGTCTGCAATCCAAGACATCATGGATTTGAAGTTTCAACTCGAGGGTTGCTTATAGTAAAAGAGTATATATATATACATACCTTCTCTTCCACTGTGAGCCCTGAACAGGATAAGACCAATTTCTTGGATCCACGGAAATGCTTGCTCTGGAGCTCACCGATGTCAGTTTGTTTAGAAACTTGGTTAGACTCAGAGTGCAGTGGTCTAGCAATGATAATGATATATGATCAGCTGTCTAATTTAAAATTTAGAATCACATCATAATCCCAATCAAAAGATAAAAAGGACATACCCTTTAGGGGTACGCTTGCATTTTCTTTCTTTTGAATTAGTCTCTTCACAGGGCAGCTTAATGGATGCATCCAAAGGGCATAGCATTACAAAGTTTTCCTGTTGATAAGAAAAGGTTTTACAAGAACTGCTGTGTAAGGAACTGTATAGATCTTCTACAATATATGCATCACTTACATTATCCCATCTGCATTCTGGTATCAATTTTGCACACGTAACATGAAAACTATTCTTGCAACTCTTATTGTAACAACCAAGTGCTGCGCCTTTAAGCTTACAACAGCTGCAACTTATTCTCCGGCTTCTTGTCAACTCCCCATCAAGATTCACTGCAGTAAGGTTCTTGAAGTATACATTTGGAGCCCTGAAAAAGCAACACCGTTTCTTACGTTCAGTCAGTGGTGTACCAAAAGCACATGTGTCGTACCCAAGCAGTTTAAATGATTTCAAAAGGCATGAGCGGATAATTACTACTATCCAGATTACTTACCATTCAGCACAGTTTTTGTGAACATGTATGACCTTAGACCCACCATTAAAATCTGCAGAGACAGGTTCACCTCTGTGGTAGTGAGCCATTTCTCCTGAAGCCTGTTCATATAACATGCCAATTAACAAAATAGTAAAAATCAACAAAGGTCAACATCTAAGACTCCAATGTGAGATAGTGAAGCCAACCTCTGTGTCTTCTGAAGAGTGACAAAAGGCACATGCGAATTTCTTTGTTGAAGGTCCATCACATCGTAGCAACTGTGCACTACCTCCAGATGAAGACTTAGTCATCCCTGAGCGTTTCTCTAAAACTTGCATGGTAAGATTGTCTTTATCCACAGTGGATTTCTTTTTCTTTGTTGAATCTTGTTTATCACCCACTTGATTCAACTCATCAGTTAGGATACCATTTCCATGCGATTGTGTAGCTTTGCTTGAGATCAAATGGGAATCTAGTTTCAATCTCTTTTCTGAAGTCTTCTTTTGAGTTTTCTCAGATAGATCTTTTAAAGCGGAGCTTGCATTGGACTTTCTTCCCCTCTTCTTCAGAGTGGGTTTCTCGGTGGGACTTTGTTTTTCAGGATGTGTATCAGATGAACCATGGGCTCGATCCTGATCCCCCTTTCCCACAATTTCTGTTTCAAGTGAGAGCTCATTAGATCCTTCGATCGGGTGAGCTGGAGAGGATTTAATGCTAGATCTTTTCCTCTTTGTCCCCTGTTGCCCAGCTGCTTCCTTGGATACATTTAGATCAGACTTAACTCGTGAACTCTGACCCTTACTTCTTGTAGTCCTTTTAGCTTTCACATTTTCATCAGGACTCCCATCATTACTAATTATTGTGCCAGAAGTCGAACGACTATCTTGTTTCTCACTAATGTTTGCTACTGCAGATGAGTCCATGTTGTCCACCAGTGAAACCCCAACGCTTCGTCTAGTAACTGTATTATTTCTTGCACTTCCTGCTTTGCGGGTTTTACATTTGGATAATGCTGCTTTAGATAGTTTCTTTTGAGTGAGATCAACCTCACCTTTGCCTGGGACCTGCAAATCGATTTAAATTTTGAGTTCATTTTAATATACTTGCTGACATTATTAGAGAAAACAAAGACCTTGGTGTATCAGATTGAAGAGCTGCCTATACCTTGGCCTTCACAGGACTAGGGAGAATCTCCGGGGAACAAGGCCTCTGAGTCCATTCAAACATTTCGCTGTCAAACATGTCTCCTGGATTGGGCTTATCTTGCTCATCTGCCTGAAATACCCATTGAGAAAAAGGTAAGGTCAAATATTGGATTGAATCAGGGCATTCATGTAACTGAGTCTGATATTTATGAGTAAGATGTGTCAAAGACCTTTAAACTCGCAGTATTCAATCTATATTAAAGATAACCTACACGGCATAACTAAGATTTATCTAACACATTTCTATGAACTCAGAGCAAGTGTAGCATGTACCAATACCACAGAACAACATAATGCAATATGAATACTGAAAGATAGCAGTTACAAAACGCTATTGAGGTTTCCAAGTACTAACCTTTGATGGGCTCTCATGATCTGAGTCCATTAAATCGCTGAAAGAGGGAACATCAACAGGTGTAGTATCTAAAAGTTGATCACTTTGTGTGCGTTGACTTGAGCTCTCTCCGTCAACCTCATCTCTCAACCAAAAGAAGGGTGGCAGATCTCCTCCTTTATTCAGACTTGGATGCTCATCCAAACGAATCACAGTTTTCTCAGTGAAATCCTTGTTATTTCCAGCTATCTCAGTAGACTCAGTAGGTTTAGCTAAACTTTCAGAAGAAAGATTCTGCAGCAGCTGAACCCTTTTCTTGGTTTGGGATGAAGGTTTCATAACAATAGGCCCAAGTTCATCTAGTTCTGTTTCCTTGGTTTTCCCATACTCTTTCCTCTTGGATGCTCGGCTCTTCCTAGATGATACCTGACGATTCTTATCATTTGCCTTTTCAATGGAATCATCTCTCGCATGCTTTTCTTTATCTGTAGGCGCACAAATCCCACTTTTAGACAACTTAATGATTACAGAAACAGTTTCAAACATCATCAATCACTGCCTTTTGTTTCATTCAAGATAACCAAAATGACAACTCATCGATCCAGTTAGACAAGAGTAAGAAGAAGTACCTGATGGTGATGGATTATTATTTTGGCTAACGAATAAGTTGACACCAGAAGCATCTTCCATGTTCTTGTAAATACTCACCAAGCTATCCATATGAGGAGCACCACGAATCTCTAAAAAATACAACACAGTCATTATAAGGTAAGGTAGTACCTCTATCTGTAAGACCAAATAGAAGAAAAGCTGAGAGCAACAAAGAGGATGAGAAGTAGTACCTCTACGATGGTATGGGATTTTACAAACTGGACAAGTAGCATCCAGTTTCATAGATTTTACTATACACGCACTTAAAAATCAAAAAGAGAAGACCAGTGTTAACGCTTGAATAGACTACAAAAGCGTAACAATACGAAGAAGAACAAACTAAGGTAAGGTAAGGTAGATACTTACTTGCAAAAGACATGGTTGCACGAAAGTGAAACTGCTGAATTAAATAGACTCAAGCTGCCAACAACAACAAAAAATCAAATCGAAATTGAAATTAGGGTTTTTTTTTTTCGCCGTGTTCGTCATAAAACTCAGAATAATAATATGAGCAAAGAGATTTACCAAATAGGACACTTGAGTTCTCTTCCCATCTTCTCCAGATGACTTGTGTCCGCCATTTCGATCTTCACTGAGAGTAACGAACAAATCAATCTGACGAATGAATTAAGGAGTGAAGCGGCTCTTTGGGTACTGTATATAGATATAGAAATGGTGAAGCCTGAAGCAGAGTGAAGCGTGTCCTTCAAAGAGGCTTACCATGTAAGCTTTAGGCTAAAACGTTTCACGAGAAAAAGCGCGAAATTTTCACCAAAAAATTCCAATATCCCGCCATTAAAAAAACACACTCAATTTTCGATTTGCCCACTTAAGTTTATAAGTTTTTACGATTTTGACTCATTACTTTTAATTCCTTCAATTTTACCCCCCATATTTTTTACAAATGAATCCATCAAAATTTGAACGATTTGTGTTGAAACGGGAGTCTATTTTTACTGCATTACCAGTAATCTTGACAAGAACAAGAACCATTTTTGAAATGGTGAAACCTGCTACGGTCTCTTACAACAATCTCTCGACTATAAACCTTTGACACAAGTTTGATCGCCGAGTGACAATCTGCGCAGACTCTAAGATTCTTCACGACTCGAATAGGTGATCTTTCTGGTGTGCTAATTAGTATAAAAGCAATAGCTATCTTCTCACTGTGATAGACCAGAGCATTCTCTTTCTCTTCCTCCTCAACATCAACATAAACGTTCGAAATCTGTGGCACGTAGCCTTCTAATCTCAATCTATCAGTCATTTCTTTCAGCTTAGTGTAAATCTCTTTGCTTTGCGGATGAGACTTATCACCCATAAGAAACTCATGAACTCTGTTTCCTACTTCTACTAAACTGTGACCGGGGACTTTTCTCACACCGTCTCTTAACATTTGTTTCCTTATCTTTTGCACATCGGACCAACGCTGCTCAGATGCATACATATTCGACAAGAGGACATAATCCCCGCTGTGGTTCGGTTCTAGTTGTAGGATTTGGAGTCTGGCATATTCTGCTAACTCTGCATCACCATGAACAGTACAAGCTCCTAACAATGTTCTCCAGATCACAACATTTGGCTGCATAGGCATTTTCATAATGTATTCATACGCTTCTTTCACTTGTCCAGCTCTAGCTAACAAATCAACCATACAACCAAAATGTTCAATCCTAGGCTCAATCTTATACTCTTCTCTCATTCTCCTGAAATACTCAAAACCTTCCTTCACCATCCCACAATGGCTACAAGCGTATAAGATCCCCACAAACGTGATCTCACACGGTACTAATCCCTCCTTTGATTCCATATCCCTGAAAAGCTCAATAGCTTCTTTTCCAAAACCATTAACAGCTAAACCAACAATCAATGAAGTCCACGAGACACTGTTCTTGTCCACCATTTCATAGAAAAGTGTTTTAGCTTCTTCAACTCTTCCACATCTCCCATACAAGTCCAATAGTACATTCCTGGAATGTAAGTTTCGTGTCAAACCCACTTTGATCATATACACATGGATCCTCTTACCCAACGTCAAAGCACCAATCTTGGCACAAGCAGACAACAAGCTTACGATTGTGAACCCATCAGGCTTGATTCCTTTCGAGTCCATTTCGTTATAAAGCGCTAAAGCTTCGTTTGGTTTACCGTTTTCTGCAAACCCATTAATCACAGAGTTCCAAGCTACAAGATCTTTCTCAGGCATTTCATCAAACACCTTATACGCACTCGATAAGTCTCCGCAATTAGCGTACAAATGAAGCAGAGAGTTCTGAGCAAATATCAACGAACCAAACCCACTTCTTATAACAACCGAATGAATCGTCTCTCCCAAACGAACATCCGCCGTTTTCGCCACAGCCTTGAGAAGAAACGGATAAGTATGAGTATCTGGCTCGACCAAACCAGATACTTTCATTTCACGGTAGAGAGATATAGCAGAGACGGAGGCGTAGTTACTACTGCACTCAGCGTAGCCTCTGATTAAAGTGTTCCAAACAAAGATGTTAATGGGTTTCTCAATCTTGGAGAAAACCTTGTGAGCGTAAGACATGGGAGGTGGAGAAGGAAGAGATACGAGGTAGAAGATGAGGTGCTTTCCCATCTCGGCGTCGGAGATCGAGACGCCATGGCGGATTGAAAAAGCGTGGATTTTTCTTAGTTTCGTTAGCGATGATGAAACGCCGTGGGTTTGCAAGAGAGTTATGCATCTCTCGACCATGGGAAGTAGCAAAACAGAGGTTTCTGAACATGGAGGCATTTTTGCTCTGTTTCTGTGGGCATTGTCGTCAATTGCATTTAGTATCGAGGAGAGTTCCATTATTAATCATATAAAAAGACTTCGAAAGATTATACCTTTCCAGAACCCTAAATTTTGAAATCAAAGTGGCCAAACAACTTCGACAGCCGCCGCAGAAAGATGCATCCTTCAAACTTCAAAGATGAACCAAGCAGAGGGTTCGACTTCAAAATGTCAAAATCCCAAAAGGGTTGAATTGAGAGCAGTATCTCCAAACCAAGAGTTATAAACCAATCAAAGGATGGGTTTTTGAATCAAGAATAGCCTTTTTGAGGTAAGATTCTTCTCTTGGTGAGAACTGAGAATGGTTGAGGTTAAGCTCTGATGTTACTCTATCAATATAATCCATCTCATTGCCCTAGTTTGACACTTTTTACTCTCTAGTTCCGTCCTCTTAACTGTTTATACTTGAGAGGACAACTATATCTATTATGTCTCGTTGCTTTTCTTGATTGATTCACCGTGTATCAGAACTTCATAGCCGTGAGGTTTTGGCATGAGGCTTAACCACGGTGATAGATAAAATAAAAATCAATAAGCACATATGGCTGTATCCATCTGATCATGAAGAGATTAATTGGCAGTCTTAGAGCTACAGTCAGTTTTGTTGTTCTAAGCTCTGAGTTTTCTTCATTCCAGTTTGTCTAGGGACTTTTAGAAAGAGCTTCTGCTATTGACCTGCAGACTCTTAAGATTGATGTTTAGATGCTCTGTTTATACAATCACTCATGGATGCTGATCAATTCATGACTCTGTATGCTAACCAAGCTTTTATGTTTACGGACATGTGACATTTACAGGATGAGGATTGTGGCAAAACACTGAGAAAGGAAGCAGACAACTCGGCATTACCTGGATCTTGTGAATGCCCTCCTCCATTTCTCTCTTCTCAACGGCAAAAGCTGAGGAACTTTTTGGATAAGCGGTGCAAGTTACGCAGATGATTAAGAAAATGTAACTTGATGAAAGCCAAACTCTTGATTCCGTAACTCAAGCTAAACATAATGGCCAGCAGAGTAGCTTAATACAGTGACCTCAACTTCTCTTTCTTGCTAGCCACATATTGCTATGGCAAATTTTTTTTGAAAGAATATGCTTAGCTAACAGTATAAATCTCAATAAACATCCTACTTCATGGACACCAATGTACAATAAGAGATTGTTATGTTCAATGTGTAAATGTGTAAAACAACTACTGGCACCAACGAGGAAAAATACAAAAAAGGTTAAGGTGGTGCCTAATCTGTAATCCTGTTATCTCCCTACCAGTGCTTCGTTTTTGTCATCTGAAATTGCAACATTGTGCTCGGCCTTTCAATAAATTATCCCACAAGCATATCATCTGACTCGGAGATTGGTAATGTGCAGTGTAGTAGTTCAGTGTGCATCCGTATTGGCAGAATTTCCAGCTGTGTGAGTATTCAACAGGCTGCATGGAGGCGTTGAATTTCTCCACCCACATTCCCATGCTCACATCTTCCATCTTGAATAGCTGTGACAACAATATGAAAGTAGTTTAGTTCTAGTATCAATTCAAAATGGGAGACACTCTTATGTTCACAACGGTAAGAGATGGAGATGGAGATGCGGTAAGAAAATGAAAGATGGTCAGACCCTAAGCTTTTGTCTCGAATTCTGAGAAACAATATATTTAGCAATGTTGATTGAAATTATGTATCCGGGTCCATTGGCGTAAGGAGGGTACACAGCTTCTGGCCACTCCTGTTACAGTAAGAAGTAAGAAAAAATGTTAGTGACTGAGGCAGCTTCTGATACTGAATCATAAAAGAGTGTATGCAGGCAAAGTACACAAGCCATTGTACCTCCCATGTAACTGCCCACTTGCCAGTTCTAAGAGGACGATGTCGAAGATTTAGATTTCCCATATAGAGTGATTTTTCCGGAGAGACTCGATCGATTTGTTTCAATATTGATTCCACTCTGATGAATGTGTCATCGTCACATTTCATTATATATGGAGCTGTCACATTCTGGACCTGAAAGGTAGACATTTTAGACAATCATAATCAGATTCCTGTAAAGTAACTACAAGGAGGGAAACTGTAAATAATCCTTAATTCCTTATTAGAGACTATATACAAAGACTTAAATAGAGATGGAGTTGTGACTGCAGAAATGATCAATACCCCAAATTCACAAATAGCAATTGTCTTAAGGACCACAAGCTCGTAACGATCCATAAAGGGCAGAATCACAATGTCTCCAAAATATTCAGCCTCTTTCTTCAGCATTGCATTGACTTCTTTTCTTGCCTTCTAAAATTACATAAATCAACAAAAGAAAAGTATGAACTTCAAATCAGTAATTCTCCACCTCACTAGTCCAATAAAATCGATCTGCAGTATGAACTTTCATAAAGATTTTGTTTCTGGATTATGCCTTAACATAAGGAAAGGTTGGTAAGAACTTACAAGTGCAACAAAGAATCGTACTACTACATCTGAAGATTTAATAGAAGGATGCTGCATCCATGTCTTTCTCACTGCCATGCGCTCTGAAAAATGGTTAGTTGCTGATAGAACACCCATGAAAAGGCGAAAAGGACTGCCAGGCAATGGAGGAGCTTTCCATTCTGAAGAAAACTCTAATGCTTTCTGAGGTGAGAAACTCGGATGAGATGTTGAAAGAGAAGTAGCATGAACAGAGTGAATATCAACATCTCCAATAACTGCCAGCCCTGTGGCATCTTCTATGGTAAACCCCTGAGAGGCCAAAAATAACAAAATATATTAAAACCAATTATCAGACACCGAGGAGACGAATTCTCTTGGTTTGACTACCAAATCATATTATTGAGTGTTGAGACCAATTAGTAAGGCATATACTAGTATAACGCTCATCTGATATCACACACCGGTCGATAAGGGAATGAAGACACATGCCTTCCTCCTACATTTATATGGAAACCATCAATTCCAGCTCGCAAAGTTAAGACAAAGACTCTGCCTTCCGCAAAAGGGAATGACCAAGTGACCTCTGGTTTCTGTTCACGTCCTATAAACCGTTTGAACCAAGAAGGTGTCTTCGAATCCTTTGAGTCCACCATGTCAATTATGTCATCCTTCGTCCACTTTTCACATCTACGGAATCCATCAACTGGAATAAAACATTTACTTTGTTGAAGAGGAAACAAAAGAAAACATAAATATACAGAACTAAGAAAAACTAAGGTAACTAAAGATAAGACTTCTGGGGATGGGCTTGCTACATTTCTTGCAACTGATTTCAATATGACATTATCGTATATGCGTAATCTGATCTTCCACATCTAAACTAATAAGCAGTTTATGATGGATGTCAAAATCTTACCAAGCATGTCTGTGTCCTTCTTGGATGGAGTACCATCACATCTTTGAGAAACCCCCCACTGCATCCTATAACATGTATTGTGTTCAATGACAGGCCGGTGATTCCAATCACCTTTAATTCTAGGATTCAAATGAAGAATCTTAGGGGGATATTCACCGTCCCCTGTCTTCAGCCCTTGCAACTCAACCATAAATTGTGAAACCATAACCATTACATCGCCTCTTGTAAATCTCGAACGCTGAGGAACAGATTCTTTATGTGCGTACTGTGGAGTTCCAAGAATTGTAATAGAAGATCCTGCAGCAAGACCACAGGGAAGCAACATGGTCCCATTGGCTTTATTCAAGTCATCTCCATTCATTGAGATCTGAGAAGGACATGATTCCACCTTCCCTTGGTACATGGAAGGACTCTCTTCAAAGTTTTCAACCTCAAACTTATCAACATCTTCCCAAGCCTTGGATCCAAGCATCCAAGCCTCATCTGCCATTCTTTCAAAAGGTGACATATGGATAGTTCTATTCCTACGTCTCATGACCTCTCCCGAGATTCGACCATACCGAAGTGGCTGAATCGGTTTAGATCCACTTAACTTCTCTTCTTGCGGCGCATTATGAGTAGTAGAAGGCCCACTTTGAATATCTTCATCTTCTAGCTTCCTATCTAACATGTCACTGCGTAAAGACTCGCTTAAACTAACATCAAAACCAGTAGTATCCCTTAACGCCCCATCTAAACCACCAGTATCCCCACTTAACATAGCAACCATCTCGATGAAATGTGGGAACTTAAACGCTAGGAAAACCAAGTAAAACCCAGCTATAGCTAGCAAGAAATGTGACAACTTGAACCTCCTTGAACTATAAACCCCTCTAAAAGATTCGCTTTTTACCCTTTTCATTGTTAAGGCTCAGCTATAAGTCTATAACAAGTACCTCCCCCAATCAAAAGCACTCGACTTGTTGGTTTCCAAATCGAATCAGTGTGTCAAAACTGCAAATGGCGTGTTATAAAATGTAGCCAATTCATTATACGAACAACTTCATCCAAAGAATTACTTTTTAACCTCAAAATCTGGTAAAGAGATGGACCCAGACCCCTTCACAGTAGTAACAGCTAAAGCTTGGCACGATCTGATGACTCCACGAAAATCCAATCAAATCAACCCAGATGTCTCGATTTGATACGGCTCTTTCCAAATAGACCAATTTTTTGGCGAAGAAGATATAGAAAAAGTTACTGAATTAAAACCCCCAATGAAGCAGAGCAAATCAAAAACCTGACTTTAGTGGTTTAATTCTCCTCGAATCTAGGGCTAGAAGATAAATAAAACAGAGGAGAAACCCACTCAGGAGAGGGGATGATGGAGAAATCACAACAAGGAACCTTTTTCCAATTTTTAAATTCAAATAAAATTGTCCCTTTTTTCTTATCTAACAACAACAACATACAAATTCAAATGCGTGCGTTTTTTTAGTAAATCTCAGTTGAAACTTCAAAGGGTTTTAATTTCTCTGTAATTTGTCTCCTAATTTGTAGTTAAGATTTCTTCAAATTCATGCTCTAATAAGCTTAAGTGGTGGTACTCTATATTTTTTTGACATGTCTTATTTTTCTCAATTTTAAATACATTATTTTTCATAAGATTTAATTATACTTTTATACTAAGAATATATTCTATCATTTTTAATATCCATTTAGTAATTATATATTTTCTAATGAAGTATCATTTACCAATATTTTATATAGTTACCATAATATTATTATTTGTTATATAATATTCATTTGTTATAAAGTAAATAATACAATATAATTATAATTTTTGTTCTAAAAGATCAATTAATTTTATTCTAAAATAAAATCAAGATATGAAAAATTACAATATTTCTTTGTTGTTAAAACATAATTTATTTGATTCACCAAAAAAATAAATAATTTATTCTTAGCGGTGTAATTTATTACGTTTATCCAAACATTGCATGAGTCTTTTTCTAGTATACTAGTAAAGTTAAGTTTTAACTTCTAAGTTAATGAATGAATCATAAAAAAAAACAAAATCAAAATTGAAATTTACTTGTTTACCACAGGCTTTAGTTTCAGTTTAAATATAGTTTTGAATAAATTTCAATTTTGTTCATAGATATGTGAGTGCATGACCTTTAGAAGAACATTTAGCGAGTATCTCATTACGCTTTGTGCAACGATCACACTTTCGTACTTCTTTAATTTGACGGGTACTCGATCTCATTGTTTTCGTTTGTGAGCGTCGTAGTCAAGTTTTCCTTATTCGTTGGGTATGCTAAAGGATTGGATTGTTCTCTTTAGGGAGTGCAAAATTTAATTAGGGTATGGTCTACAAGATCATGAGTATGGGGTTATGTATGCGTTGCTGATTAGTCCCGAACCCCGAAGTGTTGAACTTCTTTATGAACCGGCCATTACATGTGCTAACAAAATGACTTGTTAGTTGTTAGTTGTTACCCCCAAAAAAAAAAAAAAAAAAAAA
>NC_025696.1:12584137-12586533 GCF_000633955.1 Camelina sativa
AAAAAAAAAAAAAAAAAAAAAAAATTTGCAATACAGATTTTATAATATTAGTTTAGATGCAATATATAGTTAACTAAAGTTTGATTCTTGCTACTATTCGAATACATGTATGTGAACATTTCTACAAAAACTACATCTTTATTAAAATGGGGTTTCGAAAATTACAATACTCTTGTAGAACCCCGTATCTAATACAAAATTTTAAACGGCGGCAATGGAGAAGTATATATAGCACGTCTACTGAATCGGACCTTTTACATGATAATAAAAAGGTCGGAATCTTAAGAAAACTATATATATAAATAAACGTACGGGTACACACAAAAATATCGACCCGATCAAATACAAGATACATCACACGTATGTGGTGGATCTAACTAGTTTTCGAAGGCAGAAAAAGAGCTTCGAACCTCGGCAAGAAAATTCTTAGAACTGCTAGATCCGGATATAGAAACCGAACTAGAAGAAGACGAAGAAGCTGAATAAACATGATGATGATGCTGAGATGTTTTCACCATCGTACCACCATTGAAACAATCGTTGTCTTCTTCTTTGATTGTGTCTAGCTTCTGCTTCGCTGCTCTGTGCCTCCTCATCACTGTCACGAATTGAGGTGGAGCAACCTCGGTTACAAACCTAGCTAGACGAGAAGTTGCCATTTCTTGCTTGATTTCTTTAGATACTAAACAAGAAAAGTGTGTAAAGAAATCAAAGGAAAGAGAGAGATATATATATTTTGGTTTTGATTTATGAAAATGCTTGAGATATGAAACTCATATATATATATGAAGATGAGTTGGTCAATTACCCACGTCGTAGGGAATTTGTTTTTAACGTTTTGTACCGTCAATAGCTTTTGGTATTCAATGCATAGACACGTGTATTGTAAGTCTTAATTTTGTTTTGTCGTGAGCTATTCAACTCAAAATTTGAAAGGTTTTTTAATTAATGACTTTTAAAACCAATGGTCTTCTCTATATAACTCTTCTTTAACATATCGTCGATTATGATAGTAAATTGGGTGAAATTAAACTACTTATTTACAAATAACACTCTACGGAAAAACAGTACTATCGATGTTTCATAATTAGTGCCTCGATTAAAAAAAAAATTGAATTGTGACACTTTATCTTTAGTGGTAAATTAATTCACATAAACCACATTAGCCAACTCACTATGTGGTTATACAATGCGTTTGCCAAGTTTTGAAAACGATATATAGAGATACTGAAATTAAATGAATTAAGTTCAAAAAGAGAACGTGTCGAAATCGTTGTAAAAGACCTCATCTCTATCTCTGTCGGAATCGATGCCTGACAAAATCTAGCTTTTTTTATCTCATTTGTGTTAACCGGTCGTATGATAACCCACGTATGAGCTACCAAAATCTGAACGTTTTGTGACTTGTCAATGTCCTTGTTATAACGAGATTTTTCTTTAATATCCACTAAAGATTTTTTTCTAAGAAATTGGCCGTGTGGCTATGGAAAATCTGAGTGAAACTTTTAGGTAATCTGAGTGAACAACATGTAACTATTTAATGTTATTTTTAGGTAGTTCAACATATATTCATAATTACACATAAAATTTATTCAGAGACACATTTATCAACAATAAATCAAAATTTAAAGAAAGATATTCATTAAAGACTATAAATGTTACTACTATATTTTTAAAAAATATTTCAATTAATTTCTATGTATTACATCATTTTTTTTTGGTCATATCTTATAGAAAAAAAACTTAATTTACTTGGATTTACCTATCTACTTGACTACTAGATGATTGACACTTTAGGACTTCTTTTGTAACAATAAATTTTATGTATAATATATTAATTGCTATGAAATTATGGTCATTTCAGATACTATTATTAAAGTATTAAGTATAAAAATAATTATATTGTACATCTATAATTATATTTATCATTGTTAACTACTTATGTAATTATCTATGATTTTTTCCCCCGATTTCTTTAGCCAATCATTAAACATTTATATCTAAATTTACGAATTATGAATAGCATTATAATATTTGAAATAAAAGAATAGCATTATAATCATATTGAATATTTGGGTTGACTAGGACAATAGAAACTCATTCTCAATCCGAATCGAGAATACAAAATCAGTTTATCAAACCGAAACTTATACACTTTGAAAAGTGTATTTTGTAAAATGATAGCTTTATCATATAGTTTTCAAGAAATTATCAAATGCCACGCTAAACTTAAAATTGTGTACGTAGTGAAGTGACCTTAGTGCAGTGGCAGGAGGTAAGTCCATTTGTAGAAGGCACTATCACACCCGGGATCGAGTCCCGGCTCCTACGAATGTAGGAATTTGGCTAATGGGCCGGCCAGTTGTGGCCCAATGGTTAACAAAAAAAAAAAAATT
>NC_025696.1:12587051-12595108 GCF_000633955.1 Camelina sativa
CGATTTCTATTAGACGCATTTTGGTTTGGGCCGTTTGGCTCAAGTCAAGCCTTAGCAAATGAGAAAGTAGCAGATTTGCAACAACCAAAAAAAAAAAAGGAATCGGTGACGCTTAGATAATTATATATTACTAGAAGAAAAAAAAAGATCAAACAACTGATGTCTGAATCTTTTGGGATACAAAGATGCAAACTTAAAGAACTAAAAAAGACCCAACAAAAAAAAAAACAGAACGAAACATTAACTTAAGACATAGAGAACATGTAATACGATAAACTCAAGGACCATGTTTTTTCCAAATTGTTAAGAAGATCTAATCAAACAGGTACTTCTGATCTTTGTTGTCGTTGTTGCTGTTCGTCTCGGTGTCTGAAGATCCTCTGCTTCCACTAGAGCTTGCTTCATGATTCACATTCATAGTGTTGTTGATGCTTTGGTTCCACTTGTGCTGATCCACTTGATTTATGAAACAATTGTTATGATTATTAACATATCCACCACCAATTGATTGGTTGATAAAAGGATTACCAATCAAATCATTGCCAACATCGTAATAATCTTGTTGAAACGAGTCCTCACCAAAATCCAAGCGATCCAGCAGTACAGGTCGAAGACCTCGAACTTGAGGCACATTGGTTACACCACGAAGTTCAGCCAAATAACCCAAATGCTTCCCAAGAACGGCAGCAACAGCAGCAGGAGAAGAGGAAGAAGAAGTAGAACCACCAAAAAGTCCAACAGACTCGTTGTTTTCATGAACAAGTCTCAAAGGTTGATGATTAACTGGTTGGTTCTCAAAGGTAGCCACCTGAGAAACAGAGGATTGTTCTATCCTTGGACGCTTGGGCTTACGGCAACCTCCACCAACCGGGACGTTCCTCAAAGTCCCACCTTGAGTCCAGTATCGACGACATTCCTTGCAGAAGTAGCGCGGCTGAGACATGTTATAGTTGTTATAGTAGCAGAACTTTGTGTTAACAGAGCTACACCTTGCACACACTTGCGGTGGGGGCTTCTCTCCGTTCAGTTGGTTCTCTCCCTTTGCGAAAACACTCACGTTATCCATTTCTCTCAAGAACTATTTGATTCTCTCTTAAGAAAAAGAAAAAAAGTCTTAAACTATAAGACCTTGTTGTTGCTAGCTATGCTCTGTTTTGTGTTGTGGAAGGTGTGAAGGTGTCTTCTTATATAGGTTCTTGGGCGTGGAAATTTAAGAAGAGATACGTTTCGGGGTTTAGGAGAGTGAGATTATGAGTAAAACGTGTCACAGATTTTGTATTAATAAAATCTGAAGATCTATCTACACACCATAAAAACCTTAGGCTAAGCTAAGTCAAAGATGCAAAGCTTTTTCTTAATTTTAACTCTTGTCTGTATATGAAAAAATTTAAGAATCAAGAAGCTATACTTAAATTGGTCAAATCCCACATACAGAAGAAAATCTAGGGTCATTGAGTGCTTAATGACAATATAAGGCAAACCAAACATGCAATGCATGGTTTTATGATAAGAGAGATTATGTGAAAACACGTGTGCTCACGCTTTATCTCACGATGCATAACTATATATTTTTTGCAGAAATTTCTTTATATGATGTTTGAACAATGATTTTTTTATTAAAGAGAAAAGACCAAACACAGTTATTAACTTTAATATGAAATTAATGTTATTTATTGAGAAAAAGAAAAAATAATTATTGTGAGCGCGTATAGTTTACGCGCTCTCATGGTGTGTGTGATACAAAATTTCTTACAACTGGTTTATGTGTGGTTTTATTGGTGCTCTTGTTGGTCCAATACAAAATTTCTTATAAAAAGATTTATAAATTATGTACAATTGGTAACAATAGAAAGGATTAGGTAGAAAACAATACCAAAATCTAGATAACAAGCATATCAGTAGTGTAGAAGAGAAAACTATAAAAGAAGCTGATTAGCTTCGATAACCACCTAGTGATATTCGTTTTTCGAGTTAGAAGACACTGTGCCTGACCGCAGCATGCTCGTGTTGTCTGTCATTGGCGCATCACGGAAGTGAAATTTTTATTTTCATAGAAATTTACCGCACTTAAAGTGGATACAAGTTAGAGGAATAAATGGTTATATAGAAAATAATGCATAGCAAAAATAATTTAGTAACAATATATAGTAACAATGAAATGAATTTTCAACTTTAACAAGATAACAGAATTTCAAGAATCTGTAAAACACTAAGATAAATTAAATTTAAGTTTGTTGATTTGTACACTAAATTAAACAAACAAACATCATGACCTTCGAACAGCAAATTTTCTATGGTCGGAACGAAGAAAAGCTTAGTACTCGTAGAAACAAATAACCATAGATTCCCTTGTCTTATTTAGTTATATACTAATGTATCTCACATTGTCAGATACATGAGACCAAGTTTAGTTTGAAAACAGAGTATAAACTGAAAACAGAACACAAAGTATAGATTCCCTTGTCTTATTTAGTTATATACTAATGTATCTCACATTGTCAGATACATGAGACCAAGTTTAGTTTGAAAACAGAGAATAAACTGAAAACAGAACACAAAGTAATGAACCCCTAAGAACACAAAGATTTCTCTTCCTCATCAGTTAAATGTTATGAAATCATCGTCGTCTTTCCGATCTTTCTCTGCTTGTTTCTTCCACTTCGACTTCGTATGATCTTCCACGCTTTTATCGATATCAGCCCGTGCCTTCTCCGCATCATCTTCCGGCCCAACCACAGCTTCAGTCACGGTTTGAGCAGCATTTTTGGTACTCTCCCAAGCTCCTTTCACAGTCTCCTTCGTTTTCTCTCCAAGCTCCTCAGCTTTACCCTTCACAGTCTCCTTAATCCCTTCTGCCTTCTCCTTAGTATCTTCTCCATACTCTTTGACCTTCTCTTTCGCATCTCTAGCTTTCGCTTTTGCGTCGTCCATTGTATCCTCAGCATAACTCTTGGCTCTTTCTTTTGTATCTTCAGCTTTATCAGCTGCCTTAGACGCACCTTCGTTCACCTTGTCTTTAGTCCGTTCCGCATAATCCTTAGCCGTCTCTTTTGCATTGTACGCTGTGTCCTTTGCTTGCTCTTTTGTTTCGTATGCTTTATCCTTTGCTTGCTCTTTTGTCTCGTATGCTTTATCAGCAGCTTTGCTGGCTCCTTCGTTAGCCTTGTCTTTAGCCGCTTGGGCATAGTTTTCTCCAGTATCCTCCCTCCATTTCTGTGAACCGTAAGCTGAATCAGCCCTAGAATCTCTAGCGTTATCTTGCGGATTTCTCCCCTGAAAATAAACATAACAAGGTACGAACTAGTAGTATCAATAGCTTGAGTGCTTGACCAACACGTTAACCTAAGGGCAATATACATCGATTCTTAATTCTTAAGCATGCAGGACCAAAACCTAGTCTAACTAAGATATAAAACAACCGCTACATATGCAAAAATATTTCGATAGTATCATCTAAAGTTAGCTAGGACAGGATCGATAGTTCACGTGCACTCTCAGACCCTCAAACCGGACTTATTTGAATCATACTCTTCACAAAAATAACACACATGAGACTAGAAACCATATGAAAATGTAAAAAATTGTATATAACCTCGGAATGGCTAACGGATGAGGCGAAGCAGACGCGAGAGATTTTTCTAGTAGAAGCAGCGAGAGTTGCCGGAGCTTTGATTCCAGGGAAAGCCTTTGAGAGACCAAAGAGAGCAGTTCTTGTTAGTTGCATAGCCGCCATTTTCAATAATATCAAGAAACACAAGAATTTTTTCTTCGAAATTTTTAGACTTTTTGTTTTTGCTATATGAGATACAATGAGATAGAGATCCCACTTCTTCTTCTTCTTCTCTATTTGCAGTGCATCTTCAAGGTCGGTTTCTCTAATACGTTGCACCTTAACAGAGAAGCTGGCAGCACAAGTATGTGACACGTGTAAATTTTGACGACACGTGTTTAACACGTGAACAGTTTTGGTTTCTTCCAATAATTAAGCGCACCGTTTTTATGTGGGTTAATGTAAATTACCCATTTAGGGTAATATAAATTACAACTCAATTTGACTAAAATAATAAAAGGCCCATGAGAATATTACTTTTTTCTGAGAGGACCAGTTCCCTTTTTTTTTACACACTTGTATTTTCTTTATATTTGCTTTAATCACACACCCTAAAATTAGCCTTTCATTTTAACTTTCGAAGGGTTTGATCAGATTCATCAGTTACGACAAACAACAAACCCTAAAGCACGTCTCAATCTCTCTTTCATAATCGAAAAACTCATTGATCAACAAAAAAAAAAAAAAATCAAGTTTTTGTTTTCGATTCCAATCCCTTGCTTCATTCTTTCTCTAAGGTTTGTCTAGATTGACTAAACCTATTTATAGAAAATCTCATCGGGTGGAAACCCTAATTTTTGGGGGAATCGGCCTTGTCTATTAAGCAAACTCTAAGTCTATATAAATTTTTTGATCAATGAGTTATTTTGTGTCCATGATCTTCTGAATGTCATGATGCCGATTTTGATTTTCTCATGATGTGACCTATGAATTGGGATAGTGGTTTTTTTTTTATTACAAATATGAATTGGATCTCAGATGAATTTTTTTTTAGTTTCTGAAATTTTGTACATGGCCATATCAAATAACCAAAGTTTTGTAGTCTCTGCGCATTCAGAATTATTGAAAGGTTAAGGTCATTGTTTTTCTCTGTAAAAATCCAGATGGCTTTAAAGGAGCAGCTAGATAAGTTCAACAAACAGCAAGAGAAATGTCAATCTACTCTTTCCAGCATTGCTTCTTCAAGAGAAAGATCGGGGACTTCGTCGAGGCAGTACGTGCCTCTGCCTGCGGCAATCACTCAGAATAAGCCTGATGCTGCTCCTGTCAGGTTTTCAGACAATACCAAGCAACTTCAGTACATTAACAACATAAGAAACAGTGCTGTTGGAGCTCAAATGAAGCTTGTCATTGATCTTTTGTTCAAGGTTTAATTTGTGTCTCCCCTCTCTTTGTTCTTCCGTTATATGAGCTTGTAATTTATATAATCAAGTTGAGTTTTCTTGTAGTCAAGGGAAGCATATACGGCAGAGCAAATAAACAAAGCTTGTTACGTTGATATGAAAGCCAATAAGGATGTTTTTGATAGATTGAAGAAGAATCCTAGAGTGCATTATGACGGAAGAAGGTTCTCTTACAAGGTAATATCCTAAAAACTTAAACAGTTCATTCAAGGTTGATTTATCTATGACAAGTTTCTCATTTTCTCTTTGAATTCTGCTACTCTGGCGTCACGTCACAGGCTAGGCACGATATCAAGGACAAGAGCCAGCTTCGTTCGTTGGTATTCAAATACCAAAATGGGATTGATGTGGCTGATCTCAAAGATGCATACCCAAACATCATGGAAGATTTGCAGGTCAAGCATTGCATTGCATTGCATTGTGTTGTTTAATTTGGGAAATACAAATGCCATTTTGTTAAGTGTTTTAAGGTTGTTTTGTGTGTTTGCAGGCTCTGGCAGCTTCAGGTGACATTTTTTGGATGACAGTAAACACTGTTTCAAAAGAGGGCATTGCGTATCCAAATGTTGAAGACTATCCGTTTAAGATTGATAACGAATTGAAAGCTATATTCCGCGACATGGACGTCCCGAGCGACATGCTGGACGTGGAGAAGGAGCTGCGAAAGATCGGTTTGAAGCCGGCCACAAACACTGCGGAGAGGAGAGCTGCTGAACAGCTCCATGGCGTACCGAATAAACCAATAGATAAGAAGAAGAAGAAACAAGAGATCAGCAAGAGAACCAAACTCACCAATTCCCATATGCCTGAGCTCTTCAACAGCATTAACGCTAGCAGTTCCCGGAACTGAGCCACATACATTGCGCTTTGAAGTTCTTCGTCTCCGGACCTATTTAATTTTCCTACTCCAGTTCTCTGAACTAATAAGTCAAAAGAGGAGGAAAGCATGGACATTAATTCTTGATAAAAGTACCAAACATATGATTCTCTTACAAGTTACATTAACAATGACAACTTGTATTTTGTATGATGATCATCGATTCATTGAAAAATGAAAACTTGGCATGAGCTAAAGATTCTTGATGATACAGATTCTTCAGTTCTCGAGTCAGCTAAGGGTACCTTAAGGCAAGCCTTTCCACAGTGTGTCTTTGGGACGTGATAATAACTTACTCACTCGAACAGGGATATAAAGGCTAACACACTGACACTGGTGACCTCAGTGTGACCAGTATCAAATAGAGAAAAGGTTTGAGGTAGGGAGCAATTGATGATGTGATGTTTATATATACTTTTATTTTAAAAATGAATTAATGCAACTCACTGTTTCTTTATTCACGTTCGAACATTCTCGATATTACAAAATATAGATAAATTCTTATTATGCAAAAGGATATTACAAAAAAATAAATTAATTTAATCTATCAAACATTATGATTGTAGAACCAAACTGATCTTCCATGTGGGTCTTGAACCGGTCTTGAATTTACCTCAAACCCCTATTGATCATTCAATTAATTAGTTAGAAATAAACTAAATCAGTATTATTCTAATGAAATTACATAATCAATTTCGACTATGTGCTTACATCGTCAACGGCTTCCTTCAGAGCTGTAATTTGCTCCATTGATACTGTGTTCACCTACATATACCAATATACGACAATTTACTGATATTTTGCAATATTTGTATATAACGAAAAATGAAATATATATGTAATGAATAAAGAAGGTTATCAAATTTATAAAACGAAACAAAAATTATACTAATGCGTACCTTTGTGAGTACGGTCCAAATAACGCCTTCAGTGCAAGGAGGAGCAGTTAACGACCCAATGTATCTATAGATTTTGCTCTGAAACCTAGCCTCTCGAGGATCCACCATCCCTATATCTTTCTCTTTTTTCTCCACTCCTTTTATTCCATTTAGTAGCTGCATGTTTATTTTGTTTCGAAATTAACAAATCATCAAACTAATTTTAAAAATAAAATAATCATACATATATATATGTAATTATAAACTGTACCTTTGCAATGAATTCATTAGGTTCACCTAATTTGTAAAGAACACCAATCACTGCATGTTTGCCATGAGCACTCGTGTGAACCATGTGAAGCTCCAAATCGTAACTGTAACACATTAAAAAAAAAAAAAAGTCATCTAAAAGTTTTGACAAATTTGGTGTAAGCGAAATTGTTTTTATTTCTTTTGCCATTTGTTGAAAAAAAAAATACAAACCTGGTTCCGTTAATGGTATGCTCAGAGGGAGTATGCCAATGGCATTGCACCAATTTAAAATCCGTTTGATGTATTGTTACTTTTCCAGCATCTCCTTTCCACGATACCTATTTTTAATTGTATCAAGATTTAAATCACCATAATGAATGTATTAATAATAATATAATTAAGTGGAAAATATAACAACTATGATATATGAATTAGAAAATGTTTAACTACCATAATGTCATGTCCTCTGTTTACAATTACAGCCGGAGCTGGTTTGTAATCTAATTTCCATGCTTGATCATGAACAAGACTGACTCTTTCGTTGGTAAGATCGATCGGAGATTGAAATTTTCCGGTGTTACAAACTTTCCAATCAGGATCTATGTTACCCCATCCCTCTGGTCCTTTGTCTGTTTTTTGTTTGTATGTATATGATGCTTTGTGGTTGTGGCCTGTTTTTTCAAATTATTATAGTAATAAAGTCATAATTAAGATCCAAAAAAGATCAGATTACTAGAGTACAATAGGTAGGGATATAGGAATCATACCGACTTCACGAGCATAAACGAGTAGAATATTAGGGAAAAAGATATCGAAGAAAAACATTGCAAACAAGAAAATTGTTTTTGTGTTTGGTTCCATTTATAAATAATTCTTTTGAGAATTGATTGTGTTTAATCTTCTTGAGTGTTTTGGACAATGAAAGAGTTTAGAGATATTATTAACCTATTTATAAAAGAGGCTTTATGGAAAGGTTTGTTTTGTTGTTATTTTGTAACTTTTGCGGTTGCTGCGAAATGCGAATTATTAGTTATTAA
>NC_025696.1:12595571-12601048 GCF_000633955.1 Camelina sativa
TGGTTTTTTTTTTTTTTTTTTTTTTTGTCGACAGTTCATTGGTTCCGTTTGGTTGAGTTTTCTAATTTGGGATTTTATAGTAAGTTTGTTTATGTGAGCTATGACAATATGACAAAGATTAAAATCGACCTGGATAATAGAATTGAACTTATTCATAAGAGAATATGTTGAATAATAACGAACGACTTGAACAAACAAAACATGGCTTATTTGAATTCTCTCTACTTGCATTCTCTAGCTTGCTTCCGTAGATTATGGGCTTTCATCATTTTTTAAAATTTTTTTATTATTAGTAAAAATGTACCGATCGAAAACGAAATGTACATAAAGTTGCATAAAATTACACACATGTGAAAACTTTATATGGTGAATGTTACATATATAAAGGTACCGAAAACACAAAACCCTAAATAGAGTAAACCATGTGTATTTTATATAGGCTATCTCTTTTGGCCTTCCCTTTTGCTTAACGGCGATTTTCTCACTTGACTTTGGTTGTTCAACTACGATTCTGATTTGCTTAAAAAATGGGACATGATGATTAGCTACGTACCAAATGTATTTCTCTGTGTAATTAAACAACATTTTCTCGTTTTCTGGTTTTATAGACTAATAGAGATTCTTTGATGGATTGGCTTGGTGATAATTGAATATATTTAAAAAAAAAAATTGTGAAAGAAAGTGCTATTGATCGAATATATTAATTGTATTAATCTATTATTGTTAGAATAAGTTAACAAGTATTGAATACATCAGGAAGAGGAAGGGTTTGAAGGATATATGACGACTCCTCTCGCCGAGTGCTCAAGGACAAACTCTCTAACCTTACCATTAATCTTTCTCCCTCTCTTTCTGACCATTTTATCTTTAGGTGTGCTTAATTAGAGTATATATGTGCTTAATTAGAGTTAAATTTAGTAGCTTAGACTGCTTGCTTTTATATAAATGACAGAGTGGTAAGTGGTTAGTCGTAATGTTGATGTAATCAGGTAACTTTGTTCTTTTCCGATGAGGATTAGAGGAGTATTACTAGTTGACCAAAAAAAAAGAAGAGGAGTATTACTAATGGTATATTGAGGAACATTGCTGATATTGAGACATGAATGGAGTTAACTCATTGCTTTCTTAATTAAAGTTCGAAAAATCTTTGATATTACAAAATAGTATATTTGGTAAAGGGTATTACAAAATAAATGAAATCAATAAATCAAACATTTGGATCGTAGAACCAAACTGATCTGCCCTTTGAGTCTTGAACCGGTCTTGAATTTGTCTCAAACCCCTATTCAGTTGGGTAAATTAATTAATTAATTGGTAATTAAAAAAAAATCAAGTCAATTTTGTTCATGAAATTACTACATAAAGGCAATTTCGACTACTCACATCATCAACGGCTTCCCTCAGAGCTGTGATTTGCTCCATTGATATTGTGTTCACCTACATATACATACACGAAGGATCATGCATATGTAATGAGTTAAGAAGGAAGCTAAGATCATTATATAACAATTTATATAAAAATGAAACAAAAATGTAAATACCCTTTTGACGACAGTCCAAAGAACGCCTTCGGTGCATGGAGGAACAGTGAGAGAGCCAATGTATCTATAGAATTTTCTGGTTTGAAACCTAATCTCTCGAGGATCAATCACACCTAGATCTACCTCTTTGTTTCCCACTGCTTTTATTCCATTTAGTAGCTGCATATATATGTGTGTTATTTTCGAAAATTACAAAATCATCAAGCAAAATCTCTAAAAAATACAATATTAAGTATTATACGGTTACCTTTGTGAGGAATTCATTAGGTTCNTCTTTGATATTACAAAATAGTATATTTGGTAAAGGGTATTACAAAATAAATGAAATCAATAAATCAAACATTTGGATCGTAGAACCAAACTGATCTGCCCTTTGAGTCTTGAACCGGTCTTGAATTTGTCTCAAACCCCTATTCAGTTGGGTAAATTAATTAATTAATTGGTAATTAAAAAAAAATCAAGTCAATTTTGTTCATGAAATTACTACATAAAGGCAATTTCGACTACTCACATCATCAACGGCTTCCCTCAGAGCTGTGATTTGCTCCATTGATATTGTGTTCACCTACATATACATACACGAAGGATCATGCATATGTAATGAGTTAAGAAGGAAGCTAAGATCATTATATAACAATTTATATAAAAATGAAACAAAAATGTAAATACCCTTTTGACGACAGTCCAAAGAACGCCTTCGGTGCATGGAGGAACAGTGAGAGAGCCAATGTATCTATAGAATTTTCTGGTTTGAAACCTAATCTCTCGAGGATCAATCACACCTAGATCTACCTCTTTGTTTCCCACTGCTTTTATTCCATTTAGTAGCTGCATATATATGTGTGTTATTTTCGAAAATTACAAAATCATCAAGCAAAATCTCTAAAAAATACAATATTAAGTATTATACGGTTACCTTTGTGAGGAATTCATTAGGTTCGCCTAGTTTGTAAAGAACTCCAATAACTGCAGTTCTGCCTCGAGCACTCGTGTGAACCATGTGAAGCTCTAGGTCATACCTAGTTCCGTTGACGGTATGCTCAGAGGGTGAATGCCAATGGCATTGCACCAATTTAAAATCAGTTTGTCGTATTGTTATTTTCCCAGCATCTCCTTTCCACGATACCTTGAGAAAGAAGTAAAAAAAAAAAGATTTCAAATGTTTGAAGCGTTGTAATGGTAATATAATGTAATGAGAATAAACTAAATATTGAAATAAAAAGTTTTACCATAATGTCATGTCCTCTGTTTGTAATGACAGCAGGAGCTGGTTGGTATTGCCTATGCCAAGCTTGATCATGGATAAGGCTGACTCTTTCGTTTGTGAGATCGATCGGAGATTGGAATCTTCCGGTGTTACAAACTTTCCATTCCGGATTTATGTTGCCCCATCCCTCTGGTCCTTTCTCTGTCTTTTGTTCATATGTGAATGGAGTTTCATCGTCTGTTTTCGGATTAAAAACAGAAACAAAAACATATATAAGTCTGAATTTTGATACAAAAGATAAAAAGTTAGTAGAATGAAATAGGAGAGAGAGCTAAATAATCATACCGACTTCAGAATTTGCGAGTGAGATTTTAGGGAAAGATAAGTATATGAAAAACAAAGCAAAGAAGAAAATTGTGATCGTGGTGGAACCCATTTTTCTTCTTCTTTTGATTTTGCTCTATGCTTGTTGTTATGTTCTTGAGTATGTTTTGAAAATTGAAGAGCTCAGATGTAACCTATTTAAAAGGATTAAAGGAGGCTTTAGGGGCAAGGGGTTTGTTTTGTTGCATTGTTATGGTTTTTGCCGTTGCTACAATTATTATTAGTTAATATATCGGTGTTCCTATTGGAAAATGTGAAAAAAAAACCGAATGCTTAGTGAAACCATTTGGTTGAGTTTTTCTAATTTTGGGTTTAATATAGAAATAAATGTGAGCTATGACAGTTTAACAGAGAATAAAAACAGACCAGGACAATTAGAATCAAAACTCATTCATAAGAGAATATGCTGAACGACAGCAACAAATAAAACTAACAAATAACTATCATGTTATAAAAGAAACAAATTCCATCTAACTAGACTTGACCATAAATTGCAAATTTTATAAAATCAAGTGACAGGTGCAAAATGATTCAAGACATTTGGAGGGTATATAATAAGAGAGCCATGATATAAAAAAAGATTTATGTTTTGTGAACCATGTGATGATTTTTCCAAAAGATGTCACGAAGATAGTGTTCTAAATCTCAAATTACAGCAGTACCACCAAAAATTGGAAAAAGACAAGATAATAGAAAACAAAACCCTCCATAGCTGTTGTCTGATTGAAGCTTCAACTCTCAAACGAACCCAGAAACCAAAAGTGTGGACTTTGACCTGAAGAAGATACTTCAAATTGTGAATATATGAATGATGCTTATGTTTTATAACTTTATAGCTACAAATAAAAATCATCAATCACACTACGCCACCAGTTTCTAATCTATGATGAACACAAAAGCATGAAAGTCAGATGATCACAAACTAGATTAATTATAGTGCGTTCTGCAAATTCATGTATTCTAAGTGCTTAATCCAAGTTCCTAAACAAGTAATCAAATCCAACAAGCATATAACGGTAACAACTTTTTCAATTTAAGAGGGTTTGTATATATTACCTGACTTTATAACCATCAAGCTTGAGCTTCATCAGCTTTCTTATCCTCAGTTTCTTTAGCTGCAGCTACACTTGGTTCTGCTCCTTCTGTGTTCTCCTCAGGTGGCTGAACCTGTTCATCTTCAGGCAACGGTTCCTCAACATAATCATTCTCAAAAGCATCTGGTGGAACCTCGTAAATCCTCACTTGAGGCTTCGATGGATCCTTGACAAGAACATACTTTCCTTCGCTTAGTTTCATACACAGATCAACAATGGATTTCACAATACCCCACATGTTAGAAGTGTTCAGATTGATCTGTCCAGCGAAATCCTTAGGCTTATACCCCAAAACAGATAAGATAACATGGTTGAAATGATCACGAGGATGAACCCTAGAGACAAACCCAATCTTCATCATATCAGCATTAGCCAAGAGAGCTTGTGCAGTCCACTTAGCCAACTTATTACCATTGTTCTTCAACTCAGTAGCTAAAACCGCACCTCTCTGAGTTTCAAGCTTCTGCCTCCAATCAACACCAGAATACTTAGGATCAAACTCATTGAGAGCATTCAAAGTTAAGAACGATCTCTGGTTGTTGAGCTCAGCAACACTCTGCAACTCACACCTCGCAACAAGATGCATATCATTATCAAGCTTCCATCTCCTATACCTATAAGCAACAGAAGCAATCTCGTCACCTTCATTAGCAAATGGATTCGCCTCATCAAAAGTTTCCTTCTTTCCATCTCTAACCAACACCTGCTGAGAAAAGTTCTGATTGATATACGCAGCTTCCATACCTAGAGAGTGAGCAGAGTTGATATCATCTTTAGCCTCAGGCAATGGCTCTTGAGATGTCTCGTGCACAGACAACAAATCAAGCTGTGATCCATCTCTCTTGTCAAAGAACAGTTTGTTGCCAACACGCTGGATAACAATATCCCAAGAGTAAACAGATCGAGGAGCACACATAAGAGCAGCTAATATAGCATCAGTAGCGAAAACAGTAGCTTTGTCTTCCTTAGCTAAACGCCTAATCACAGGATCATCACTAGTAGTGACTTTGAAGAAGTTCCTGTTCTTGAAACGCTCGAGTCTACGCTCGTTCTTGGGCGTTATGCGATCATTAACGCGGTTGTAGTACTCAAGGCCACCACAGAGAAGGAGATCTTCTGGCTCTTGAACAGAGTACGAGAGCTTCGAGAACGTCGAGAAAGGGATCTGCTCAAGCATGTTCCACTCCGGCTGAATATCAACGGATGATTTGAAAGCGGCGGCTTCACGGCGCTGGTGATGGATGTTGTTAC
>NC_025696.1:12601108-12601858 GCF_000633955.1 Camelina sativa
CCATCTTCGCTTCTCATTGCAGCCAAAACCAAAACAGGGTTGCTGAAGCCAGTCTGAGATTTATGTGATATCTTGAAACCGTGTCTTGCGTTCTGAATTGAAGTAGTGAGATTAAAAACGCGGCAAGGATTTGAGGATAGTGATAAAACTGGAATCGAAGTTCGAGGATTGATCGAAGAAATCAAAATCGGGAGATGACATGTGATCTGCATATCACTATTTAATTCAGGTTTTGGTTTAGAAATCGTAAGATCGGTTTCGAAATTTTTGATGCCTCTGGTTTACCAGCAACTGGATTTCAGATCCGGGCTGTCTCCGGCGGAGAATTTAGTAGAAACCCTAATATCAGGTGTAGATTGAAGAGATAATGGAGACAACGGCGATGTCGACGAGAAGAATAGATTCCTAATTCAAAGAGCCGGTTACACTTAACCGAAAAGCGTAACGTCATATAACCATCAGTTTACTAGGCTATTTGATTTTATTTTAGACTATGGGGTTTAATCAATAAAAAGATGCTTATTTGCTTTGTAAAAGTTTGAGTTATAGTAGCTGAATGATTGATGTAATGACTTCTTCAACGCACTGATCAATATCTCCTATATAATAAAAACGGAAGTACACAATAATTGGTCAATCTGTGGGCTATACGAATACACTTAAGAATATCTTAAAAAATCTTCTTAAAGAGAATATTCTAATTATTTATACAATTTCCAAAATAAAATCTTTAGTATTTCATGTATTGTT
>NC_025696.1:12601958-12602811 GCF_000633955.1 Camelina sativa
TTTTTTTTTTGTTATAATTTACAAAAAAAAAAATTGTTCTAGCACATATCTATATAAGAGATATTGGGTCATGTTTTTCATTTATCCACACAAAGTTTTTGAGTAAAACATTAATAAAATCATTTTGTGTTTTTAGGGTGTAGATTGGCAGCGGGTTAGTGACGTCAAAGTTATTATTCAGTAAGCTTGCTTGATGAAAACTTTGCAGATTAGGTATATTTGGTTGTAGCATAATTCATTTATAGATTTCTTCATGGAGTGGATTTGTTTTAGGCTTCTAAAACTAAGTTTCATTATCTAGAGAGGTAATATATTGTCCTGTCACACTATGCAAAACATATCTATACTTTACGGGTTAAATTATTTGATATTTATACATATATTCAAATTTTATGATTTTGCACTGAGCTTGATGAGTTTTAGTAACAAAGTTAGTTTGCTACACTCCATTCTACCTCCCGCTCATATAATTCTCATGCACTTTAATTTTTTTTTTTACGTTGACTCAATATCGCTAAAATTAGTAAATCGGATCATGAGTAAATAAGAGTTTTCTTGATTCCACCAATTATAAAAAATTTAAGCAATTATATCCAAAACCTAATAATGATTTGTCGTTAGGTTTATTGTACAGACTATAGTCAAAATGGGAGTAAGAAACTAAGTAAATTAAATATATATATTAGAAAATATGTAGAACAAATCAAATAAAGATACTACTATTATTTTGTAACTAATAAATCAAAATTTAGGTAAATATTTTCCCGTGCTGTACTCTGCAGGTTACTATCTGGCATACTAAAAAATATTATGTTTTTTTCTTTTGACTTTTATTATATATATATATATATAT
>NC_025696.1:12602871-12603379 GCF_000633955.1 Camelina sativa
TTCATCTTTGATTTGAGATTCATATATTATTGTGCTTATAATTTTATTTTTTAATTATGTCAAATTAATTTCTTAAAAAATTTCAACCTTGATTGGTTGGTCATAGAATTTTTTTTTATGCAAACATAATTGTTACTATTCATTCAATTAAAACCTTATTAATCTAATGGTTGGATAAAATAGGCTAATCAAACACATAAGCTTACAACAAACATAAATAGATAGATTGGAAAAACATAAACCATTTTTGATAGATTTGTAGGAGCTCGGAGCCAGAGACAATATCATGATGTGTCAAAGACACCTCCACGAATACATTGAGAAATTTAACTTTAGTTAATATCAAAAGATTTTGTGATGTTGGAAAAGGGTTTTTAATTTTACTGGTTGCCGGAACATGCCACTTTGAGATAGCTAAAAGACGTGAACATGTTCTCTCCAGGTATGAGGAGGGCAGAGCGAAGGTTCTCTCCATGGTGGAGGAGGTTGGACGCATGCAAGGTTATCT